>NW_004443954.1:5981447-6022552 GCF_000243295.1 Trichechus manatus latirostris
CTGGAGAAACCCCGCGAGTATGGCCCCTGGACACCCTTTTAGCTCAGTAATGAAGTCACTCCTGAGGTTCACTCTTCAGCCAAAGATTAGACAGGCCCATAAAACAAAACAAGACTGATGGGGCACAACAGTCCAGGGACAAGGACTAGAAGGCAGGAGGGGACAGGAAAGCTGGTAATAGGAATCCCAAGGTCGAGAAGTGAGAGTGTTGACATGTGAGGTTGTTAACCAGTGTCATAAAACAATATATGTACTAACTGTTTAATGAGAAACTAGTTTGTTCTGTAAACCTTTATCTAAAGTACAAAAAAAACAAAGTTACTTATATTGATAGCTAAATTCTCCATATATTATATATTTTTAAGTCATTAAATCAATTAAACACTACAAGTTACAGGAAAAGATGAAGTGGACCGATTTTCTTGTGAGGTACTAGCTTTTTATCCATGGAGATATTCAGTGGCTGACAGCTACCACTAGAAATATATAACATTTGTTCACCAACTTAAGGTCTCTGGGTGGCTCGCACGCTTTACACTTGACTACTGCTCGCCCCATGCTGTGTATAGGGTCGCTATGAGTCGGAATCAACTCAACTGCAGCAGTTACGGTTTTTATGGTTTACTAACCTAAAGTTTGTTGGTTCAAACCCACCCAACATTCTGTGTAAGAAAGGTCTTGCAACCTGCTTTCTTAAAGATCACAGCCAAGAAAATCCTTTGGAGCAGTTATACTCTAACACATGGAGTCGCTGTGAGTCAGAATCGGCTTGACAGCAAAGCAGATTTTTGTCTGTTTCTTATTTTCATTGGTTTCCATGTAGCAGGGGATGTCCTAAGCACTTCACATATACAGATTTAGCTTATTACATTTGGTGATCATCTATTGGAGAGTCTTGTGCATGGGGAATGAAGTGGAACTGGATTACCTCTAAAATTCCTTCCCCTGCTGAGATTTAGTGAATCCATGATTTATTGCCTAGTGCTTGCTGAATGAGAGCAAGTGGGGCCATGAGGATCAAGTGGTTTTTCCATATACGAAGATGCTTTGAATGGTCAAATGATGATGCTCTTTGCTGTTCCTTTGGTTTAGCATATAATTATGAAGAAAATTTGCTAAATTTTTCCGGAAAGCTTTACTAGAGCACATATAGGTTGGAAATATTTTGGATATTTCTTGTCATCTTTTAAGCTCCAACATATAGTAATAAAGTACCTCAACTATTAATATCTAACAGAATTACTTACTGATCCATGATCAAGTAATATCACTGGTAAAAAGTCAGCTCTGAATAATAATTGTTTTGTTTCATTCCCTTTCTTTTCAGTAGAAGCTCAGATTGATAGTTAGAAATCTGCTTAAAAAAATAGGAAATCTAGTTTATTACTTGCTGAATAAGTATGTAATGCATACGTTTGAAAATATAGGCAGCCTTATTTTCAAAGTGAAAAGCATAACAGTCTTGCTTGTGAAAAGTTTAGAAACCATTGACCTATTTTTTTTATAAAGCAATTCACCTGACTTTCATTTTAAAAAAAAGAGCGAGAGAGAATTCGGATTTAGATGGTTTGAGAAAGTGTCAAGAGGCTGTATTTCCCCATTTAAAGTTTCACAGACGGGAATTCTACACTGATTTCTCCAGTTAATAGATTCCTGCTTTTCTATTCCTTCTGCTTTTATAAATTTCTGTAGGGAATCTGCCTATGAATCTTCCTATCATTTTAAACAGTTTTATCTTTCCTTTAACTTCTGTTGTTTCTTTACATATACATGAATCACTTCCCATATCTGGTTTCAAATTTTTCAAAATATTAGTCTGTGGTTATTGCCGGTTAAATTAGAATAAACCCCACAGATATGATAATTCCATGTCACTGAAATATGAATAATATTGAGGACAAATCTGAGCTGTGACTGAAAGCATATATTTAGCCATTTTTGTAGTTTTCTTCTTCCTTGTTATTTGTTGATGTTTCCATCTATTATTTATTAGCGCCAATATCTACATATTTTCTCTTTCTTTCAGTTCCAAGTAACGCTGGCTTAGTTTGATTTAGGAAAAACAAACGAACTTTTTTTTTTTTAAAGAGAGGATCCAAGTATAGGATTTGAGGAATAGTTAACCTACTATGTCTGGTCATATGATAAATATTTAAAAAAAAATTTTTTTTTTTTCCAAAATTTAGATCAATGTTGAGATTTGTGGAATTTTGGGGAACCAGAATGTCTTTGCAACTAGCTACAAAGACAATACAACTGCAAGTCTTTATATATAAAGTTTTGGAATGACGTAGTATTTAAAAAGTAATCTTAAAGATAGCCTACTGTAGATATTTTATTCTACATGTGTATAAAGCACAACCATTTTAGAACTATTAATGTTTTAAAAAACGTTAGAAATGCTAATATTTTTGAATCTGAAACAATATTCACAGCTTCAGTCTTTATTTCTGATTTTCATTATCACCTCAGTTGCTTTAAAACCTTTGATAGAATTAACACCAGTTGACTAGGAGCTAGATTCCACTCACTCAAGCGAAACTCTTGCCTGGGGGTGTGGAGGTGGGGAGAGGAAGTGTTCCTTATCTCTTACTCAGAGGTGTGGTTCTATTTACTTTGGAAAGAAAAGAAACAAGGATCTCCTAAAGTGGATTAGTTCTGGCAAGACAAGATGATACATTTGCACTATAAACTCTTAAGCAGCTGTGAGAAGGCAGTATGTGTGAAATTTCTTACCTTCTTAAAAATCTTGATAGAGTTGTAGCTAAGCTCTTAACAGTCAAAAACAAACTGCCAATGAAGTTTATTTTCTTTTTTGCTGAGTTTTCTGGACCATTGTTCCGCTTGAGGGGCCCTGTTTGTTGGTTTTGGCTCGCAGACTTCTCTTCCTTAAGGATAAACTCTCTTTAGGCACTTGTACAAGTCTGTACGCAGGGGCTGCCTGACAGTACATTCTCAACCCTGGCTCGAGCATCATTCAACTGCATGACTTCCTGCCTCCGAGGAGGGGGTGGCCAAGGATCGGGGTTGTATCTGTAATGTAAATACATAGTTGATTTGGTGGAAAACTGGGACGCTCTTGTTTGTTCTCATAAAAGATTCCTGCTGGAAGTTGTATTTTAAAGTTGGCTTTTAGCCTTTTCTGCTGTGACTTGGATACTGATCTGATTTTCTGCTTTCATGGCCTATTCTTTTTTTTTTTTAATTTTAAAAATTTAATACAACATTAACTGTGCTTGCAAGCTGCATAGCAGAATAAAATCACATTACAAACATTGTAGTATTAGATTTTATCACCACTTATTTCTTCTAGGCTGTCCAGGGAATTCTTCATGTTCAGTAGAACTAATTTGCAGTCAGACATTGAAGTCTTCTCCAAGGCCAGCAGGCTCCAGAAATTAATTTATCCAAATAACCGACCCCTCCCAGGCCAGCCAGAGAGGGACAGCAAGACGACCTAACGAGGCAGAGCCTCTTTTTGAAGTCCGGAATGTTTTGACGGACTTGAAACAGGCGGCTGGAATGAAAGGATAATTTTCAGTGACCCAAGGGATTTTTTTGCCATTTTCAAATATTAGGTAAAACAAAGAGAAATTGCTTGCTCTAATTTAGAAAGACTTAGCAATCAGGAAGGCAAGCAGACCAAGAATAAAGTTCCAAGGTATACAGCAGAAGTTTATTTACTAAACCTGGATTGCGGGCAAAAATCAAAATCAAAATTATTTTACCCTTAAAACAGTCTTAGGCATACCCATATTTTCATCACCTGTACCTGAATTCTTAGTATTTTAAAACAGAAGTTAATTGTTCTGATTAAACATTGCTATATTTTCATCTATATTTTTTAAAAACCCAGGAGGTTATAATTTAAAGTAGCTTACTATACTAAATTAGTTTACTAGAAACTCTGAGTAGACATTTCACGTTTGTCTAATTTTTAAAAAAATTAATAGATTTTAAGACCATCAGATCTTTAAAGAAAACTGTCACTTGAGCCGAAGCACAAGACCATCCAGGTGTAACAAATATTTCTTGAATACCAAGTCAGATGAGTAGATCGAAGTCATCTTGAAGGAATTTCTTACTTATACTGTAGATATTCTATTCATTTCACAGAAGAAAAAAAAAATCTTTAGTGTTTTTAGTTAAGAAAAGGAATTGAAAGAGTGGGAATTGGTAACCAACCAGCGGAGCTTTAAGATAGAAATGGGAAATGCTTCTTTTTACACAATACGTTCCGTATCACCCATAATGCAATTATGCAGTTATGTAGTATTATTTATGAAAAAAGGGATTGAATAATACTTTTGTAACTTAAATGTTCTGTATGTTAGTAGATGCCAACTGACTTTACACACTTTATTTTACGATTTTAGACAAGCATAAAGTTAATCACTTTGGTGTACTGAAGTGGCCCCAAGGATGCCAGTCCTATTGCTGGCAATTCATCCGTTTTTAATTGGTGAAATATGTACTGAGTTAATTTTAATGAAAAAGAGAATGTGATTTTCTTTCTTTTGATTCGTTTTCAGATTTCTTTGCTTGTTACTGAACTAGGTTGCTTGGTACTCTACATTCTCATTGTTGAAGTTGTCAAACCTTATTTCTCTGAGGTTCATCTTTCATTTTTTACCAGTTTTCCATTTGACTGGCTGTCCTTGCAAACCAAGGATATAAGGTAGATATAAGGAACATCCCTGGAGGCAGAATGTTCTAATGGAAGGTTAAACTCTACCTACATATTATTCCTTGGTGTCACCGACAGAAAATATTACTGTCATTTTACCTTTTTATCATCCTCAGGTTTGTCTTTTAGCTACTAAAATTTTGAGTTAAAAAAAGAAGTCATCTCTTTAAAATACCAGACTTACTGGCCTGACAAAGACTGGAGAAACTCTGAGAGTATGGCCCCCAGACACCCTTTTAGCCCAGTAATGAAGTCACTCCCGAGGTTCACCATTCAGTCAAAGATTAGACAGCCCCATAAAACAAAATGAGACTAATGGGGCACAACAGTCCATGGATAAGGACTAGAAGGCAGGAGGGGACAGGAAAGCTGGTAATAGGGAACCCAAGGTTGAGAAGGGACAGTGTTGACATGTTGTGGGGTTGTTAACCATTGTCATAAAACAGTATGTGTACTAACTGTTTAATGAGAAACGATTTGTTCTGTAAACCTTCATCTAAAGTACAATAATAAAAAAAAAAAGAAGTCATCTCTTTAATAAGTTGTGGGAAATCGCCTTTGGAAAAGAAGGAAATTGGGAGGTTTAAATGAAGGTTGATTGGAGCCAGCAATGTCGATGATTATAGGAGGGAAGGTGAGTTAAGCCGTCTTAGGTAATAAGAACTAAAACTTGATGCAAGCACATGTTAGAGGTTGAGAAATGTCCACAGCTGTAAACATAGGAGGACAGTTGAGAGATATTGGTTTTTTATACCAGTGGACTCAAAAGTAGCATGTCCCCTAGGGTCATACAATCCATTGAACCATGGCAAGAAAATAGAATTTCTAATTTTTAATATCACCCTTTTGAAAGTATGTATTTTATGTAGGTTTTATGTTGTATGTAATATTTTAGTAGAGCATTATTTGTATATAATTTATAGATACATGTGCTCAAACTTTTTACTGATAAGTAATTAGTAGAGTATTATCTGTATATAATTTATAGATACGAGTTCAAATTTTTTTACTAATAAGAAATTAGTAAAGCATTATCTATATAATGATTTTTAACAGCATGTGCTCAAATTGTTTTACTGAAGTAATTTTTGATTAAAAAATTTCGAAAACTTAGTTTTGAAAATAATTAACATTATAGGTTTTATCCTGCATATTTTCTATGAGGAATAGGAATTGTGTATGTTGTTCAGGAATTTAAGTAATTACTATCTGAAATTCTTTACTCTTGATTAATAAATGCATGTAGATACTTTCATTTGGGAGATGCGTATTTTGTATTTTTCCAATGTTCTGAACGACAGATTTCAGTTGGGTTTAACCATCTACCTTTAGTAATGTAATTCTTTGCTTAAAATTACTATAATGTGATTGCATATTATCACACAAGTATTCCCTTATGTTTACACATAATAATAAGGAACCCTGGATGAAAAGTAGCTGAGTAGAAGGCTTAGTGAGGAAACAGTGCTTGTTTTTAAATATTTAAAAGATTTTCGTACAGAAGAAGAACTCATTTCATTTTATTTAATTGTAAAAGACAGGGGATCATGAGTTCAGTTTTGGGCATTTTGAATCTGAGGGGTTTTGAAGATATCCAGGGATTGCTGTAGACAGGTGAAAATTTGGATAGGAGTTTCTGGAGGGCCTGGCCTAAAGTACAGATTTCAGGGTCATCAGTAGATACATGATATTGAAGCCAATATAAGAGGTGTTTTGAGGGAGAAAAGGACCAAACAAGAGGAGATCTCAGGGGCGTGTCAAGGCCAGGGAGGTGTTGAGGGGCCAGAAAGGTCTGAGGAGGAGTGGAGAGGGAGATGAACAAGAGAGAGCCTGACAGCTCTAAGAAGGAGAGGGGTCAACGGTGCCTGGTTCCTTTGAGGGATTATGGAGGGTAAGTACGTAAAGAGATACAATGGATTGGGTACCATTAGTTTTAGCAGTTTGAATGGGATGGTGAGAGGTAGACTCTAGATTACCTATGTTGACAAATGAATGGGAATTGAGGTAATGGAGATACAGTATTGAGAGTCAACGACCCTTTTGAGAAATTTGTCTGAGTAGGGAGAGTAGCCATAGCTAGAGGGAGATGAAGGACTGAGGGAAGGTTGATAGAAGAGGTTTCCATGCAGAGGGAGTCAATGGAGAGCCCACCCTTCATGATCTGACCCTAAATTCCCTTTAATATCTCTCTGTCTCATATGCACCCTACTCTTCAGAGAACACAGCATTGTAGGAAATGGGCAAAGCATTAATGAGGCTGTATTTTTGGCCATAGGATGTTTATAATTGCATAGTAGCAAATAATCATTTATGTGTTACTAGATGAGGATCAACTTGAGCTAATTCTTATGGTTCTAAAAGCTATACTTTCCTCCTTGGCTTCATCCTTTCTGTATTCACTTCTCAGCCTGGCAAAAGCTTCCTCTTTCTTCCAGTGTGAAGTAAATGGCCAACCTCTATGTGAAGTCTACCCTGGTAACTTCAACTAGTCTCCTCTCTCTTCTGTAATCCTTTAAGAGCTCTACTGTAGTCCTTACTAAGTTGATTTACAACTAGCTGTTTATACATCTCTCTTTTAATAAGCTGAATTCCCAGAGGAGCATCCTATCTTATCCCTTAATCACTAGCCTTTAACATTCTCTGCATCACTGTTTTTCTTTTTATGTAGAAGATTGTATGTCTTTCAAAAATTTTATTTACTAGGTGCCTTAGGCTGGATTCTCTAGAGAAGCAAAACCAGTAAAGCATATAAATATATAAAGAGAGAGAGAGAGAGGAAACAGCTCATGAGATTGTAGAGGCTGGAATGTCCCAAGTTCGCGGATCAGGATAGAGGCTTCTCCTGATTCACGTAGCCGCAGGGGCTGGCAAACACAAGATCGGCAGGTCAGAGGAATAGGGCTCTTGCTCACAGGCTGTGAAGGTCGACAAATCCCAAAATTGGCAGGCAAGACCACAAGGTTTCTCCTGATTCATGTAGCTGCAGGGGCTGGTGAACCCAAGATCAGCAGGTTGGAGAGCAGGCTCTTGCTTACAGGCTTTGAAGATTGACAAATCCCAAGATCGGCAGGTACGCCGTTAGCTCAAGTCCCAAGAACCAGAGGTCAGACAAACAAGAGGCAGCTGCTGGATCTGGAAGAAGCCAAAAACCTTGGCAGGAAGGTGAGCAGAAAGGAAGTAAGCAGTGGAGGGCAGAGAGATGAAGGCTGAGGGGGCAGTGAGCCACCACAGGCCCTGGCCCCGCTGGTACCACTCAGCAGATTTCATTATGAGGGTGATCACGTATCAGATTTCAACAGGGAAGTGATCACATTATACAGCTGTGAAAACACTGAGAATCATGGCCCAGCCAAGTTGATACACAGTCTTAACCATCACACTAGGAAAACTTTATTAATGTCGTGTGAATTCAATGCACCCTTTTGATTGAAAAGTTCAAGTGTAGATTTCAGGAGAGATTTTTTTTTTTCAGTATATTTTTAGATTTTGGTCTGTTTAATTTACTCAATCCCTTCTTGATATTCATTATGCATGTTTTAGATATATTTTATTGGTCCTTCATATCCCTTATTGTCTATAAAATCAGTTTTGAGTCCTTATCCTTTTCCATTTTGTTTGGAGTGATTTTCTCTAGCTTCTCATGGGTGTCTCTGACTCTGTTTAATTCACATTTAATTGTTGTTTTTGCTTCTGTTGTAGCTTTTATCTTTGTAACATTCCTAATTTCCTTTCCTTTTTCTTTCTGGAATTCTACCTGCTTACTTTTTATCACCCTTTGTTGTTTTATATTGTCTTGAGTTTTTTTTCTTTAAGAGATTGTGTAGTCTATAATTTATTTAGAATTACGGAGAACATTTTGACTTGGAATTTTTTTCACTTTCCTTGCATAATGTCTCTCGTGACATATATAGCTTTGGGCTATTGGGCTCCTTTCTGAAATTAAGCTTTGAACTACAATGAGCTTAGAAGATATTATCATTCATTCATAAAGCCACTGTAAAGGAGTATTAGGGAAGCTAGTGATTTCCTCTGATAAATTGGGGTTGGCATTGTACAAAATGTCTCTTACATTTAGCAGGAATGCTTAGAATTTAGTGTCCCTTGCCATATTGTGAAGTGCTTTCATACATATCATTTGATCATGTCAACAAAGTATGAAGTAGACAGGAAGTATTACCTGCTTTTTACTATTGAGGAGACCAGATTTCAAAGTCTTGGTCAGGTTACTAGACTGGTGAAGCAGGCCCAGGACAAGTGGAACGGGTGCTGACACTCCACCTCTGGTTCTTATTTTGGTGTTGTTCTTCCCACCTGCTTTGATCCTTGTCTTGGTGTGAAGATGACACTTAAGATTATTGTATTAGTTGCAGAAATTCCTGAACCCTTTGATACAATCCTGAGACTTGATTTATTAAATGACGACGACAACAACAGTAACAATATGTTTTCGGCAACAGCGTAAGGCATGGAGCTTATGGGAGGTCTGATGGCTTCATGGGAGTCCTGGTAGTGCAGATGGTGAAGCACTTGGCTGCTAAACTGAAAAGCTGGTGATTCGAATCCACCCAGTGGCTCTGTGGGAGAAAAACCTGGCGATCGCTTCAGTAAAGATTATAGCCAAGAATACCCTATGGGGCAGTTATACTCTGTCACGTGGGTCTCTATGAGTTGGAATTGACTCAAGGCATCCAACAACAATGGCTTCATGAACTGGCTACCACCTTCATACATGCACCTTTGATTCTAAACACATACCTATGTATGTGGCACAATCAGTGTTTTCATACCAGCTGTTTACTCTGTCTGCTAGTCTTACCTAAACCCTGTAGGTTGTCTTTGTGGAGTTAATTTCTATTCATTTAGCAAAAAAAAAAAAAAAAAAACCTCAACATAAGCATCATCTCTTTTGAGATGTTTTGTCCCAATCATAAAGGTCTACCAGCTCTCTGTGCACATTGCTATATGGTACTTATCTTAGTGTTGTGTAACAGTTGATTTACTTGTCTATCTCTCCCATGAGCTTTAGGTTCCTTGGGTCAGAGACCATGTCTAATTTGGCTTTTTTATTGCCTACATCTGGTAATAATGTTGGACTATGTAGGTGCTCAAAAGTTATTTACAGAAATGAAGGAATGGATTAACAAATTACTCAGTTCAGGCTGCGTGGGGATGTATTGAAGTTTTTTCAATGTAAAACTTACATTATACATTTTTCAGCATCATTAAATAAGCTTTTACATATAGGGTAGTTTAAGTAGATTAAATGAGGAAGACTCCTTGGGAGATTCTTAAAGTAGTAGGTGTGATACAGTGATGAATTCAACTGGAGTCAGAGTAGTTAGAATGAAAAGAAAGGGATAGTTGCAAGAAATATTACAAAGAAAGAATGACAGATGTTGATGAGGGATGATGGGATGTCTTTACTCACAGGGTTCTTCAGCCTGGGTAGCCCCTTCTCGTCTTTCAATGTATTTAAATTTTATCCATCCTTTATGTCCAATTCAAAAGCCATTATCAGTCAGCTTTGCCACGATAATGCCGCATAACAAACAAACTCAGCATCTCCGTGGCTTACAACAACAGACATGTATTCTCATGCTCAAGTGTCTGCAGGTTGACTGTGGTTTGGCTGATCTAGGCTGGGCTCTGCTGGGCAACTGTTATCAGGTGGTAGGGCAGCTGGGCTTGCTTCAGGGTTTACGTTGGTTCAAATCTGCTCCATGAGTCTCTCATCATTCTGGGTCCACTGGCTACATGATAAAGGCAAGCACGTAAAAGCAAGCACACTGAAAGCCTCTGCTAGTGTCACATGTGCTAATATTCCACTGGTCAAAGCAAGTCATATGGCCAAGTCCAACTTTACAAAGATAATATTATATTTTATTGTATATTAAGATAATAAGTAATTAATGGTTAGAGGGTAAGGGAGTAGATGATTACAGTAATCCTAAATATCATACCATCTTATCTAAGATTTCCTCAGCCAGAAACACTAACTTTTGCTTTTGAATTCCCATAGAACTCTATTTGTGTGTAACACTTTCTCCTTTGTCCTATTAAAGCATAAAATTCTTTAAGGCAGAAAATGATTCACTGTTAAGTGACAGGACACTGTGCTTTCCAGTGGAGCAGATTTAAGTGTATAGTAAAAATGATATGCATTTAAATCTTCTCTAAATGTATTCTTGAAATAAAAAGCGTGTTCTCTGTATTTGTGTGTAATTATAACATACTTGCAGACATACCCTATTGAACATGCAGAGATGTTTTCTTATATTTTATTGACTTACATTGGCTGAGAAACTGAACTTTGTATTAAAGATACTGGAATTCAAAATGATTCAAGTTCACTCAGAAAGGGGCATTTGTAGTCTGGTGCCAAATAATAAGATTCCTTTGCTGAGGAGGTTCCAAACTTCTCTTCTAGACAGGTACAGGTAAGATATTTTAGGTAAGGTTTACTTCCTCCTTAGGCATATTCTCTAAAGTAGCTTTATTAAGGAGCCAACTATCTGCTTATTTTTATATGAAAGTAGTTTCTAAAATAACTTATTGCATGAATTATAAAAAGTTGACCTTATATAAAGGAATAATGGCACTGAAGAAAAGTTTGTTATCTTTTTATAAATAAAATATTTATGAAGTGGGTGATTTAGGCTACTGCCAGAAAAATGATATATTTGCTTGCTTTAAGAAGCAGAACCAAATGAACTGTTATGAGAAATACGGTGCAGTAATATTTTCTGGTCACTTTAGTCAGTGCAGAGAGTCCTACTGGCACAGTAGTTAAGTGCTCAGCTGCTAACTGAAAGGTTGGCGGTTCAAACCCACCAGCAGCTTCTGCTTCTGTAAAGATTACAGCCTTGGAAACCTTATGGGGCAGTTCTCCTCTGTCCTATATGGTTGCTGTGAGTTGAAATAGACGCGATGGCAATGGGTGTTTTTTGTTTGGTTGGTTAGTGCAGTAGAATAAGGGAGACGAGATCTCTTTTCTCTGGAAAACCCTAAACAGTGTCCTTTTTTAAAAACCAGTTTGCACTGATGAGTTCCATATACTTGCTCTGAGCAACAACATGGATAGAAGGTTATTCTGTACAATGTAGAGAAAGGGGAATCCAAAGAAAAAATCAAGTGCAGAAGCAGAAGCACAGAGTAGGTGGTGAGCAGAAAAATAAGGTCATCCACGTTGGGCAGCGAAGTGGCACTGCTACGTGGAGGGTGCTTTAGGCAGAAAGCACACTTCCTATGGCATGAAGTTGAAACCCCAGCATGTCAAGATCAGATTAACTGATAATGCTGGTTAGAGTGGAGACTCATAAAAAGATAATGAGTTCATATTTTATCATTGTATTTTAACTTAAAAAGACATTTAAAAAAACAAAAACAAACCCGTTGCCTTCAAGTCGATTCCGACTCACAGTGACCCTATAGGACAGAGTAGAACTGCCCCATAGGGTTTCCAAGAAGCAGCTGGTGGATTCAAACTGCCGACCATTTGGTTGGCAGCTGAGCTCTTAACCACTGCGTCACATAAGGGTATATTGTTTGTCAATGTATTTATTGTAACTATCACACTTTACTTGTGGTGTAGTAGAGTGCCTGTTTACTCCATTTCTTTGCCAAGAGAGTGTACTACCAAACTTTAAAATTTTTGACAGTCTGAAAGGTGAAAATTTGTATCTCACTGTGGTTTTAAGTGCATTTCTCTATGATGAAAAGAAGTGTGTGTCATGGTTAAGACAATAGACTCTGGAGCCCAGCTGCCCAGGGTTCAATTCAGGTTCTACCACTTAACCAGCTCTGTGACCTCGGGCAAACTGCTTAACTTCTCTGTGCCTCCATGTCCTCATGTATATACTGTAAGGAATCATATTAACTACCTCATAGGGTTGCTAAGAAAGAAATGGGTTAACATATGTAAAGAGATAGACTCCGGCCTGGTACATAGTGTATTTTGGCTATCACTATTTTTGTTCTTCTTCTTATTGGTGGAGTTGAGCATCTCTTCATATGTTTTAGAGCCAGTTATCTTGCCTTTTCTATGAATTTAGATCCTTTGCCCATCCGTTTTCTGTTATTTGTTGATCTTTCTCTTATAGATTTTTATGAGCTTTTAACATGTTAAGATGAGCCCTTTCTCTATATAATAATATGAAAATTTTTTTTTTCAGTTTGTTGCTTGTCTTTTCATTTTGCCAGTGATGTTTTATGTCATCGCAGTGTGACGGATCATTTTTGTACGGTCTTTCTTGCCATTGTCTTGCAAGTCCCATCAAATGATTGGGTGGGACTATGCAAATAAGGTGTTTGTGGCCCACCAAGGGAATTGGACAGCTTGCTAATAATGTAAATAAGCTGCATGTCATACTTGTTGGGATGGGACCATGCAAATAAGGTGCATGGAACCCTAATGAAGGGATTGGTCAGTTTTACCATCCTGCTAGGCTTAAAATGAGCCATCCCAGAGGCTGAAAGGAGGGACTTCACTACCACCAAGAAGAAATGGGAGTGGAGTGCATCTTTTGGACCCAGGGTCCCTGTGCTGAGGACCTCCTAGACCCAGGAGACCGAGAGAGGGAGCTGTAACACAAAGACAGTGAGAGACGGCAGCGCAGCAGTAGCAAGAGTGATAGTGTGAGACGGCAGGAACCAGGAGACCTGTGTGAGATGGCTGTGGTGGGGCTTGCTGACCTGCAGAGCTAGGAGCTTTGTAACACTCACCTGAGCAGGGCAGAGGTGAGGCCCAGAGGCCGAGAGGCCATAGAGAGGCCTGCCTGCGGGCATGGCTGAGAAGAAGCTGTCTTGATCGAAGAACTGTATCCTGAGTAGTTTCTGATCCTGAGTTGTACCCTGTTACTTCCCAAACCACTTAACCATAGGTATGTTTTTTGAGTTCTATGAGATGTTACAGCGAATTAGGGAACCCAAAGACTGGAGGGAGAGTACTGAGGGGAGGGTGAGGAGTTGATGTTAGAGATGATGGAGTGGTACAGCAGTTTGGAAAAGTTGGACATTTGGGACATCTTTAACCTCTGCCTCATAGGAACCAGTTTGTGCCAGTCCTTATAAAAGAAATTATTCATTTAGTCATGCACAAGTTTTTGACATTTATATAGTTGAATTTATTATTTCTTCTATAGTTTTAGAATTTTGATTCATAGTTAGAGAAGCCTTTCCCACTTGAAGATTATAAAGTAATTCTCCAGCGTTTTTCTCTAGTACTTTTGTGATTCAATTTTTTACATTTGAATCTTTGATCCATTTGGAATTTATCCTGGTATATGGTTACAGAAAATATTTTAATTTGCTTCTATCAAAAATCTTTCCAAAGCATTGTTGTTGTTAGGCACAATTGAGTCAATTTTGACTCAAAGCAGCTCCATGTGACAGAGCAGAACAGCCCCATAGAGTTTTCTAGGCTGTAATCTTTACAGGAGCAGATCACTAGATCTTTCTCCCGTGCAGTCGCTGAGTGGGTTCGAACCGCCAACCTTTCATTTATCAACTTAGCACTTATCCACTGTGCCACCAGGGCTCTTTTCCAAAGCATTAAGATTAGTTAAAACAAAAAAACCCTTTTTCACACTCAAAGTGTATCTTATGCAGTATAATTTAAACTGCAAAATTACAATGACGTGTAATAGGCGCACACAGGTTTTAGAATAAACACCGGTGGAAACAATACTTGTCTTGCTGCAGTAATGGACAAGGATACACATCATATCTGGACTCCTTTGCAAAGCTTTGCAAGTAAACATCCTTGATTTTCTAAATGCTTTTGATTCTGTGTCTTTCTTTGACATTCCAAATCATAGTGGTGGGTTTTGATGTTCTGTGTGGAAATGAACGAAGGTTCCACATCATCACTCTATATTTTGGCACCAAATCACAGAACTGGGAGTGGGGAATGGGTAATGAAGCTGCTGTGCAAATGAATTCTGCCTGCCTGGTTTCTAAGGCATTTGAAGGACTGATATTTCAGGAAGGAGCTGGCTGGGTTCTCCATGTTGGCTGTGGCTGTTGCAGCAGCTGGAAAAAGCCATTAGATCAGAGAATTAGGGGATGCAGAGGGTGGCAGGCTCTGCTGCTGTAAAGCACTCCTACATTTCACAGTCGTTTTGGACCCTGAGAGGAGACCACATGGCTTCTCCTATGTGGGTGGTCACCCTGAGAGTCACCTCATTCTGTCACGAGGTGCTAAGGAATGAGAGAAGAAGAAATTTAATGAAAGTGGTGTTGCTGTTGTTACTTCTAAATACAAGATTTGCTTATTAATTAAGACTTATTCTGCAAGTGACATAGGAAACGTTTTGCAGTCTTCTGTAGTCCTTCCTTGTATTTATTGTGCCAGTGCTTCTCAACCTTGACTGTCAACCATAATCACCCAGGGCACTTTTAAAAAAAATACAGCTCTAGACCTACTGATTCTGATATGCTGCTAGGCTTGAGAACCACTGCATTAATCTTCATTTTATTTTATTTTTGTGGGAAGTCCTGTAGCGGAGAACAAAAATCAGGGTTTCTTAAAGTGAGGTCTTTGGTCCACCTGTGCTAGCATCACCTCCACTGTTAAAATGGAAACTTGTGGACTTGACCTCAGAATGACCAAAGCAGAATCCCTGGAGATGGTGTCCAAAGTCTGTATTCATAAGTATCCCAGGGGATTTTGATGTACACTAAAGTTTGAAAACTGATAGGAACGTAAGTCCTGGAATATCTGAAACTCACAAAATCCAATGAGCTTTATGGTTGTGAAAAATGCAGAAGAAATTTTATATTTCCTGCTCTTAATACGTTTTAGAAAATCTACTTGATAGAGTTTTTTTTTTAAAATATGTAAACTAAGCTGCAAGTATAGAACAGATACACATGAAGGAAAGAATAATGGAAAATTGTTTAGGTGGTTTATAAAGAAATTTGATAGCCACAATTTCAAGTCAGAATTAAAATGTGACTTGAAAGAATGTAAATAGTATACCTGTCCTATACATATATTAAAATTTACTGGATTACAGATTTGAAAGTTTTTTTCTTAATGACTTGGATACAGTTCATAACACAATTAAATAACAAGCTGTGCATCACCAATAATCCTCCTGTAATCAATAAGCCAGTTAATCATTCTATTTTTACAGTCTTACATTTTTAGTTTTAGATTGAAATTATTAAAATTTATAGCAAATGAAAATGTTAATACATAAACCCCAAAAAAGACAGTTTCATGAAAAGTAACATAAATAAAAATATATTTAAACCAAGAAGTGATCATATTACCTATGAAAACAATATAGTGTAGGTGCCTCTCATTCTAAGGAGTAGCTGATAGTGGACCATCCAATGACTGGAGGGCAGCACTGAGATGTGAGACCACCAGTGGGACCTCTGCAGTGTGATGGTGAAGCACATGGGCTTTGGAGTTGGAGACACCTGGGTTCAAGTCCAGGTTTTGCTGCAGTTTGTAGAGAGGTTGGGTGCATTATTAACCTTGGTGTCTTGGGTTCTTTAGAGAAGCAAAACCAGTGAGATTTACTTCAAGGAAATGGCTCACACAATTGTGGCAGCTGGCAAGCCCTAAATCCATTGGTCAGGTGGCGGGTTGGAGACTTCTGCTGGCTCAAGGGATTGTGGAGGCTGGCTAATCCAAAATCTGCAAGTCATGTGGCAGGCTGGAGACTTCTCAGGCTTACTCCCCAAGATTTGGAGGTCAGATGATGAGGAGATGAGGGGAGAGAGAGAGAGAGAGGCAGACCACACCTCCAAGGGAACTCCACTTTCAACTGAATGGTTGGTCACATCAGATCACATCACATAAAGTGATTACATTACATTATAGCAACAAGTTCAGTATCTGGCCAAACCACTGAGAATCACAGCTGAGCCAAGTTGACACATAAAATTAACCATCACACTTGGTAAGCCTCAGTTTCCCCATTTGTGAAGTGAGGATGCATAGTGGTACCCTGTGGAGAATAAATGAGATAATGAGTGCACATAATACCTGCTCAGTCAACATTGGCTGTAATTTGTTGTAGAAGTAGTACTCCTATTATTAGATTAGCATCAAACCCCATCTAATGTATATGAATACATTTATTCTGACATTGGCATCCAGGACTACTTTGTGTAAGCGTGTGTTTCTATGTTCCAAGTATGTAGATCTCAAAGATAGGTCTATATTCTGGACTTCCCATATTTACTGGGGGAGTCCTGAAGACCGTCTCTTCCACTCTGAATGCTGTTTATTTAAACTGTTGAACAGTTTTCAGAGATTTGTTAAGTATTTATTAAGAGGCTACCATAAGCCAGAACCCCATGCTAGTCACTGAGTATAAAAGACAAGTAGAGTTCTTGACCTCAAGGAGTATATACTCTTGTGGGGGAGAAATAAATGTAAAGAAGCAATTACAATTCCGTATCACAAGTGCTGTAGTTAAAGTAATAGTTAACTGATTACTGAGTTTATTAAAAAAAAAAAAAAAGACCTTATTATAATCAGGGGGAGAGAGGTAGAACCCACCATTCAGTTATAATGAAAATACCCTGTACCCTTGAGAGCTGGAAATGAGATATCTGCTAAACAAGGCAAGTGGATAAATTTAACCAGATGCTTTTGACAAAGAGGCGAGATTGCAGACGTGCTCTTGACCGGGGGTTTAGAGACCTGGGTGGTAGTCAAAGCTGTTACTGAGTTTCTGTTGGAGTTACACAAACCTGTTTCTCTACATGCTTCAGACTCCTTATCTCTAAAGTGGTAAATTCTAAGTCACGATCTATGATTTTATATTATAGAGAAATATTATAAATATAATCTAGGATTTTATTTCATAAAATAAGATGTATACAGAAGAGGAAATAATCACACAGCTGATAGATCTGTCATTGCTGGTGCTCATTAAGTCCTTTTTTTATCAGCTTGTCTAATGAGTTGTCAAAGGGGGAGAGTAGAATGTCTGGTTATGGCATTATTTGTAGATACTACTGATAGAAGTTTTTTGAGAGATATACTTAGACAAGTCTAGAGTTCCCCTGAATCTGAGTCTGTGGATTATGAGAAATGCTTCCTGAGCTGAAAGAGTTAAGTGGACAATATTTGCCATTTCCAGAAAAACTGACTTATGGGTTGGATTTTTAACACCAGATAGAGCTTACAGTGCTCTGTGAGTGGGTCATTACCTTGACCTTCTGTAGCTGAGGTAGGATTGCACCCGTATTTCAGAGTGTCCATCTTCCCTGTAGAGCCTTCTCCTTTTCCTCTAAAGTCCCAAAGTTGTTTTAGCATCTAGAATGCGTGAACTAAGAGGTTTCCTGCTTTTCTTTATATGGATGTAATATAAAATATGGCCTGGTTTATGCTTTCAATCATCTGAATTTGTCCAGGCATGATAGAGGATGCCATACAATTTTCTTTTGGTGGTTAGAGCTCTACTGACATAATTGCAGCCCAATCACATTTCTAAGATAACTAGTCCAATATGGACATATTTAATTCAGAGTTTCCTGCAGGATTTCAGGCAAATAATGGCCATGTTTTAAATCATCTTAAAAACAGAAACTCAGAAGCAAAAGCACTTTTTCATCATCTAGGTAGGGCTGCTCTAGGCAAGTTTGTTTATTCCTTCTTTTATGACATCCTTCAATCCCAGGAATCCCTGCCTCCATTTTATCCCAGACCTTGTCTCATATCCTGGACCATTCTCTTCCTCTTTCCCCACCACCCAAGGTGAATATACCATACTATGTCTTAAAGTTCTATCAAGTGACTTGTAGGTTAAAATGATAAATGTACTCTAACATGCTAATGTATACCAATAGCTGAATGAGTCATTACTCTAGATGACATATTTACATTTTAATGGTGACCACTAATGACTTGATACCACGTTGAGACCGAGATGGGAATATAAGTATAAATTAGAATGGGTTGAGATTGGGGGAAAGAATCTTTTGCATAGCTTCTCAGCCATCATCAAACCACACCTCTAGATGTCTACTTAGGAGTCCCTGGGTGGCACAAAAGGTTAATGCACTCAGCTGCTCACTGAAAGGTTGGAGGTCCAAGTCCACCCAGAGCTGCCTCGGAAGAAAGGCCTGGTGATCTACTTCTGAAAAATCAGGCATTGGATACCCTATGGAGCACATTTCTACTCTAACATACATGGGGTCACCATGAGTTGGAACTGACTCAAAGACAGCTGGTTTTTCAGAGATGTCTGTTTATCTGTTCTAAGCTTGGGGCTGACAAAATTTAAAGATTATCAACATTCAGCTGAGGTCAGGAACTCATGTTGCTTTTAAAAAGTTCTTCCCTTTTATAGTGGTAGAAAATAAAGTTATGATGAAGCTGCCTTGCGTGCTTGTGAATAAAAGCTGTATATATGCTGTATGTGCTATACCCATTGTCATCGAGTCGATCCCGACCCACAGTGACCTTATACGACAGAGTAGAACTGCCCCAGAGGGTTTCCAGGGAGTGAGTCGTGGATTGAAAGTGACAACCTTTGGTTAGCAGCTGAGCTCTTAACCACCGTGCCACCAGGGCCCCACTGTATGTGCTGTAGTGAAGTGGTAATAAAATGCAGAATTCTGTCCCACTTGGATCACAGGGAGCCCTGCTGGCTCAGTGGTTAAGAGCTTGGCTGCTAATCAAAAGGTTGACAGTTCGAATCCACCAGCTGCTCTTTGGAAACCCTCTGGGGCAGTTCTACTCTGTTCTATAGGGTTGCTATGATTTGGAATCGACTTGATGGCAACAAATTTGAGTTTTTTTGGTTTTAGATCACAGACTTCATTGAAACAAAAACATAGAAGTATCAGGATCTAAGAAAATGCGTATATTCATTGTTAAAGAAGTCATTTGACAGAGTAAATACTAATACATGGCAGGTGGTTTGCTATTCTTTTTACTAGCCAGAATGATCTTCCTAAAAGGCAATGGTCCTAAAGTTACAGTTTAAACTCCAAGTCCTTGGAAGCACTCGTGGCCTGACCTGGGCTCCTAGAGAAACTAGGAAGATTCAAAAGGAGGGACACAGAAACATTGCTGGAAATTAGGAGTCAAGGACAACACAGTGCCTGAAGCAGAGTGGACAGGGAAGAGAACACTCTGAGGAGAGGATGAAAACTCCAGAGGAATCATTCTGGAACTTCCACATGAAGTCATGGCCTAGATGTTAGGTGGGGTGGCTTCTGAAAACAGTGGAAGTTGTAAGCCAAGCCTGATTTCTGTTTTCCTAATATATTGCAGAAATTGAAATTGGTCTTTCAAATTTAGCTTGCTAATATGTGTTTGTTCCCTGGGAACATGCCTGATTTTTTTTTCTTTTAAGGCATTTGCAATAAATTGGGACAAATGTATGAATACACCAGTATTCTCATACATTTATATCCAATTCAGACCACTCCCCTGAGAGTCATACTCATATGTTCAAATGCATGCCGGGCATCCCTTGTACGTAGGAATGGAGAGTTCAATTTCCACCTGGCTGACACTGACCACACTGTGTGGCCCCGTCCCATCCCCTTCACCCTGGGAGTCATCTTCCTTCCTTCATTCCTTCCAGTGAATCACATCCTGCTAAAGTTACCTCCAAAAGAATTCTCAGTCCTTGCTGCCAAGTCTGTCCCAATTAGCAATTAGCACCACGTAGTGGTTAAGAGCTCGGCTGCTAACCAAAAGGTTGGCAGTTCAAATCCACCAGCCGCTCCTTGGAAACCCTCTGAGGCAGCTCTACTCTTCCTACAGAGTCACTATGAGTCAAAATTGACTTGACAGCAATGGGGTTTTTTTTTTTTTTTTTAGTTCAATGAGCTCTTTAAATTTCCTCAATTGGATTATTTCGGTAATTGCCAACATTATTTGTCTATCTCGATTCTTGCCCCTTTCATATCTATCTGCTTTATGCACCCAGAATGGTTTCTGTAAAAGGCAATATTCCTAAAGCTACAGTGTAAATCCCAGGTCCTCGGAAGCTCTCATGGCCTGACGACCTCAAGCTCTCCAGCTGCGTCTCTGCAATTTCCCTCCTCTCATTTTATATTCTAGATTGACTTAAATGCTCATGTCTGCTTCATAAATCGGGTATAGCTCATATCACACTGTATTTTAATGATTTGCTGACCCTTCTGTAGCCTTCAGCCTACCCCTTCTCCTGCAAACAAGCAAACAGACCAGGAAGCAAAAAATCTCTGACCTCCCAGAAGGCAAGGCAAGAACCTCTCTCACTTTCATAAGCTCAGCATCTAGCATAACGCCTGGGTAGACAGCAGAGCATAATGGCTCTGAGCAGCCCAGGAACCAGACTGCACTCAATCTTAGCTCCTCTGAATTTTGGATCTGCGTGGTTTCCAGTAAGTTACATAGGGCCTCTGTGCCTCAGTTTCTGCATTTGTGAAATAGAGGTAATAGTACCTACTTCACAGGGTTGTCATGAGGGACAAATCTCAGGCATTTACCATGGAGTCTGGTGTACAGTAAGCAGCCAGCTATTATATATCATTGTAGAGAATGTGCTCAAAATCTCACTAAGGGCATATAAAGAGAAGTCATTGCAAGGAAAGGACCAGCGGATTTGGTGTCTGACTCTAGTCTTCTTTTCATCTGGAAGCCGAGTTAGACCCTATGTGACTGTGGGTGTTATATAGGGTGTGAGGGAACTCCCCAGGCAGGAGGTCCCCAAGCCCTCACCTCATAACCTCACGCGGGTTGATTTAGTGCCCCAAGGTCCTTGAGGGACTGCACATCCTGCGTAGGATCTGCTTCTCTTGACAGAGCTGTGCAAAGACATCTTGTCTTTGTCTAAATTAAACTTGGTGAACAACCACCTGGTCCATTTTGGGAGGATAAGAGATGCTTTTATCTGGAGGATGCTTCCAATTCGTGGCTCAACAGTGGTGTGAAGATGACAGACACTGGAGTCCAACGAATGATCACTCTTTTTGGACTAATTTTTCCAGTTTGACCTACCACCTAGCTGTAGTGTCTGATGACTCTTTCAAGTGAACTTCCAAAGTCCTGTTACTACCATTTTACCATAAATTTAGATTACATATTCTTTAACAGAAACACAGATTCATTGCCCAGCAGTGGAAGAGGTCCTGCAGTCCTCCCTCATTTCTCTAAGGTCACTCGAACCCTTTTCTCCTCACATGTGAAGAGAGATCCTGAGGGTGCCCATGGGTGAGCCCTTCTGGCCAGGCAGTCAGGTCCGCAGAGTATGGCTCAGTAGCGAATGCTCAGGAACATTATGTCCACTGAATGTTGTTCTTGGCGTGAATGTAGTGGTGCTTTCCTATACCCTTCGTCTTCTTTTACCCACTTCCCAGTTTGTGTGAAATATTAGCATCCAGAAGAATTTTGAGACCAGGGTAACCAATGGTAAAAGAAAAAGTCTGAAAGTAATTGAACTCTAAATATGAGAATATTTGGAGGACCAACATACGTTGGCCCCGTCATGGGCATGAGACCGTAATGTGATTAGATTTTAATTGGTGATCCTTCCTTCTACATTTTTTTTTTCTTTCATAGACAGTCCACCATGCTGGAAAAAGAAAGATGTGAAAAATGTGGAATGGATATCAGATTTTCCTAGCTCTTGAGAATTTAATTGACCAACAATAATTGGTGGTAATTGACTGATACAATTGGTTTTTCTGTGGTTCCCTGAAAAGACTGTGTGGTAAAAGATTTGAAGACAGACGGTAAAATTTGGGACCATTTTGAAGTTGCTGCAACTCTTTTAGGCCACGAAGGCACCATTTAATAAATTAGTGTTTCATTGGTGAATTTTAGTTCCAGAGTTTGGTTCACAGAATAAGACAAATAGGCTTAAAACCTTGAAAAAAAAAAATGCTGCTATATTTTCTCTGTGGGTAGCTATAACTTCTAAATTACAGCAAGCTTAAGTTTTTTAAATTAGAAACAGAATAATCTGTTTTCCTATGAATATTTAACACAATTTGAGCTATAGCATTTCAGTTAAGTATAAATAGAAATTGCAACTCATAGTTAATTAAACAATTTACAGATCCCTTCCTGTTTTACAATCTGTTTTCAGTATCAGGGTATAATCTGAGTGAATTAAGTGCAAAGACCCATAATACAATGATTTGCATAAGACTGCCAACAAAAATAAACCTGGCTGTGATCAGGGCTTTGACAATGGTGTTAGCTTAGCTCTACAGGCTCATGGAAGCATGCAAAATAAGAGCAATTAGATTCACAAACTGATTTATTACATAGGCTGCAGGTGTTGAGTTTTATGGGCTTTGGGGATTATCAGATTTACTTCAGCATATTTCAGTTTAGTTATACGGCCTCTTCTTAAAAATCATTCACTGGAACATCTTAAAAAAGTTAGACTTAGTGTCTTAATTCGTGAGTTTATAAAAGAAGTTAATTTGGCATAAAACTTTAAAAATCTTGGCTTGAGTTTTAGCAGTGTCAGAATAAAGCCAATGTTTAAGAATAACAATTCGCTTCCCACCCATTGCAGCGCTTTACTTTTTGGAGTCCCCAGTCAAGTGAACAATGCATCCACCCTGCTTGTGGGGCCGTTGCTGGGGAGTGAGCTCCTGGAAAGATGTTACAGCTCACAGAGGAAGATGAGAAGAAACTCTGAGATGTTGCCCCTCACCCAGGAGGGCCACTCATATTCACGAATTGTTAAATCATGCCTGTCATTTTTATTAATTCATTTTTTTATAGATGACTTCTTAAGAGTTAATTATGTTAGTCAGGGAAGAAAAAATAACACCATACAATGTTGACTTAAAACTGAATATGAGATGCTAGTAGTTCCAGTAATTCCTAGAATCAAATTTTGTTGAACTCGCAAAATAAATTTCACAGCCATCCAGAGCTATTGCCACAGTTCATCTGCTGAGATATTTTTGTTGTGAAGAAACATCGTCACAGCCGTACTGTGGTAGTGATTTTGAAGATTTCAACCATTTTACTGCAGAAAAGAATGATCTTTAACAGCAGTAACTTTTAAGAGTACCACTAATGTTTCTCTCTTTAATGTGTGGATTTTGCTTTTCACAATTTCCTTAAAAAAAAAAAAAAAAAAGGCATAAATTTGCAAGCTCATCAGACTTGAGCTGGTGGTTTGCCTTCGTGTGAGCGGTTATACTTTAAGTCTGTTCGTGTATTGTGGTATCTTCCAGAAGTACAGAAAATATTCACAAACTACATAGAAGTTTGCTATTTGCTATGTTTGTAAATATCATATTGCTTCAACCTTAAGAAATAACATGAACCTCATAAACAAGTTAAAAAACTTAGGATTTAATTTTTTTCCCTGTTAACATGTATAATGAATATTTTATTGAATTTAGCTTTAAATAGTCACATATGTGTTTCTCAGCCTTATTCTGCTATTTACAGGGTGTTTTCCTTCTACATATTTCAAATTATAAATGCTTGACTTAAAGCAGCTGCCTGGTCCCTTCTTTTTTAACGCTTGGCATGTGAGCCTTGCTCTAGGCCTTGTCTTCATTTACCTTTCACCAGATTTCAAATGCACAGCATTTTCCTTGCACTTTTGAAACTGAGAAAATTATTCTCAAATGTTGTATGGCCGCTGCCGCTAATTGTCGACTTTTCTTAAAATTCGTTTGCCCCTGTGCTTGAAAGAATCTTGGTTTTGACTAGGGGATGTATTGCTGAGGGGCATAAAAGTAATTCGAATGCACAAGTATAGAGAATTTACCTTAATAACCTACTGTTGATTATGTCTTATTTTAGAAATGAAGCACTATCTAATTTCATATCTACAAAGCCAAGATATGAAAATTATATGCAAAGCTTTTCTGTCTTAATAGTATAGTTATAATTTATAATGAAACTTAAAAAGCTCTGAATTTTATTTTGAAAAATTTCATAATTGATCCAATCCTATGCAGACAAAAAAGCTTCTTGAAATGATTCAGTATCTCATTACTTAAACTTTCACTTGGAGAAATATAATGTATAGTGTATAGTAAAACCTGCAAAACCGGAACCTGTGTAAGGCAGAAACCTGTTCGAGAAGGAAAACTCAAAATATTTTCCATTAAAACGAGCAGTAGAGAAACGGTGAGACAGCACCTTGTCAAAGGTTGAAAACTTGCGAGACTTTAGAAATACAAGGCTGTTCCATCACGTTCCAGCTCTCACAGGTTTCACTGTGTAAGGAAATGCACGATAATTAAAAGGTTCAAAAGAATGGAAGTAATGCACTCCCTTAGTGGGAATAAAGTGATTTGTACAGTGGTATTGACAAGAGAAAGTTCAGAAGGCTCATACTTAGTTTTCTATGTAGTAAGGAAGATGCTCATCTAAGTCCAGATTCCTTATTAATAGTTTTACTGTTCGTATACCACTGACGATTATATTAAACACACACACACACACAAACCAGACCTGTTGCTGTTGAGCAGATTCAGACTTGTGGCAACCCCATGTGTTACAGAGTAAAACTGCTCCATAGGGATTTCTTGGCTGTAATTTTTATGGAAGCAGATTGCCAGGCCTTTCTTCCATGGTGCCACTGGGTGGGTTTGAACTTCCATCCTTTAGGTTAGTAATTGAGCTCAAACTTTGCATCACCCAGGGACCTGACTATTATATTACTATTTATTTAATATGCTATATTGGCATAATTACAGGCATTTTGATTGTTAAGGGCACACTTCAGCCATGCAGGTTGGGTGGTGGGACTGGGGAGTAGAGGAAGGGACGAGATAGTGGGCAGACGAAGAGGAACAGCTGTTCCTACAGAACATATATACATGTTGGTTTACTGTTAAAACCACCGAAGACAGAAAATTCCTGTCTCCCTTTGCTACTATCTCCTTTCTGTAATCCTATTCTCTTGAAAATATGCCATTGTTAGTCTATTAAGACAGTTTTCAAAAATAACTACACACATAAAAGGCAGCCAGCATATTTCCTAGACATTTCTTTAACAGGTCTGAATTTGGATGGTCCTCTCCTTGGGGCACACATACTGCCATTCACCCCTCCCTGGCCCATGGCAGGTACTGTGGCAAACATTACAGCCTCTTTCTCTGCACCCAGACTCCATCTTAAGAGTCATTTTTACACTTGACACTTCAGTCAGCCACTGTCAATGGGCTGGAGTTGACACTTGACCTGAAACCCATTTACCATCCTGCCTTAGGGACCATAGTTCTTTCTGCCTGCGAGGCTGATAGTTGCACCAAGAGTAAGATATGACTAATAGCTCCTTGCCCACGGGACTCCGGCTGATACCAACTGGATGCTGGTACAATCGAGTCAGCTTTGCTTGTTAAGTAAAAAATGCAAACTTTTCATGAAAACATTTATTGTATACATTTATTGACTATATTCAATAAGCTAAACATAGTCATAGAAGACAACATAATACGTCTCACACCTTTATCTACTGTTAGTGACCATTATGTAGTGGAATTTGGGATTGTAGGTGTTACTCTCTCAGGCACAGAAGATATCAATACCTGTTTCAGTCTCTGATTAAAACTCTGTGAGCACCTCTTCTCTGCGCCTTCTCAGGATGAGGAGTTCCTGTTTCCTCCTGGCCGTGCAAATCACAAGAGAGGTCAGTTTCCTCAAACGATGCTTCCTTTTTCTCTTACTGCATTGTTTTAAAAATAAAAAGAGAGCGCAGTGACATGCAAGGAGTAGTGACCTGGGAATCACAAGTCCTGGGTTCTAGTCCCGCCTCTCCCACTGATTAGCTGTGTGGTTTTAGCAGATAGTACAGAACCCTCTGTGCTTTATATTCTCTGTAAAATGAGGAGGTTGGACCACATGACCGCTCGGGTTTCTCTTAGAGCCACTATTTGAGAGTCTAGCTAGCATTACTTTACTAATTCAGTCATTATCCATTCGCTGACTATCTGAGTATCAGCAGTGTAACTCACTTTATATGACCTTCCTTCTAAGAAGGATCAGTGGTGACCAGTTCAGGTAGCCCGAGCTCATCATACCTTTTAACCTCTCTCCCTGGTGCTTTCTTTCCCTGTCAGTGCTGCTTTACAGCCTTTGAATCGCTTCCTCAATGAAAGATGGTTAAGCTTTATTAACCTTTTACAACCTTCTCTGCTACAGTTTTTCAATTTGTCGATTTTTTTCCACTTGACTTTGGCTTCCAAAAACTATTTCCTAAAGATGTTAAAACTTTTCATTGTGATTTTAAAAATGTTTTAAAACATAATTACACAACAGCTTTTAATAATAGGTGTATCTTGTCAACTCCCTAAATCATACCTTTCTCTTGTTATATATGCATTATCGGCCCCTCAAATATTTATATGAAGTGTTTCTATCTTTTTTTCTATAAGCATTGGTACTGGTATATCCCATATTGCCAACATTAGTAATTCATATTTAACTGTTCTAAAAACAACAGATTTTCAAATTATTTCATTAAAATCACAAATTACAAACATTTTTATGGTTCTGTTTACTACATAGAATAACATGAAAACAAAGAACCAGTACAGTTTAATTCTGAAATAAGGATTCCAACATTAGTTATCCAGTGATTACTTAATTAAGCAATCAAGAAATCTTGTCAGTCAATTTTAATGGTGGAGAATCATCTCCCTTCAGGAAGTCTTGTGGTCAGTGGGCAAAAATGGCAACCAGCGTCTCAAAAGTTGAAGGCATTATTATGTACTAAAGGTCACCCACAACTTTTATAATAGAAGGCCAGCTGTGTAAACTGCAAGATGTTGTCAAAAGGAAGTGCCAAGCAAAACTTTGGTGCTGTTTGCTGACTGTGCTGAAGGGCAGAGAATCTAAATTCTTGCCAGTAGTTTAGAAAATTGTTAGGAAAAGTATAGCCTCTGGGAGGTGCCTACTCCCCCGAGCCTGGGATCCAGTCCTAGAGATCACACTTGGCCCAGGACCTTGGTCCTCAAATTGTACCTAATGACAAGGCTTGGATCCTGCAGGACTGGGCTCAGGAAACAGCTGGGGAGGCTGCTCCCCTGAACTACCCTAGCAAAGCTGTAAGTTCGTAAAACCTGGAAGTAATTCTTTAGATGGTTTGGAATCAGCATCAACTATGATGTGGTTGCAGTATTGTCAACTGAAGCTGATTAAAATACATGTCGTTCTCTCTGGCATTATAATTAAAACAACCCAATTTGCAAATGGTGAGCAAGATTTTGCAGGCCTAGAGCAAGAGTTCTTTTCACGGTTTAAAAATATGTTCATGCTCCGCACACATGAATGAAGCCATTGCCAGTAGTGATAATTGCACAGAAGCAGTCAAATGGTGCTTATTAGTCCTTTACATCTACGTGAAACTGTTCAAAAACACACATGGACCAGACCCAAGGCGCTTACTTATGGTACAGTTGAGGAGATAAAACAGGCTTATGTGAAACGGTAAGCAGGAGAATAGTGTTTACCAGTCATGCTGTCCCTTCTGTATGTATGTATGTGTACATCTAGATACTTGTTTTTGTTGATGTGTCTGTGTTCATACTCTATGGTAACACTTGAAGTGGCTGTTACCTAGTACAACAATAAATAGTACAATTAGATGAAAGTACTGAAGACATTGAGGTATAGAGAAAATAAGGATAGAGTAGTAAAATGAGGCCAGGAATAAAGGTAGTTAAAGAAAGTTCTAAAAGAGAGTAGCTAGAGAGGTAGGTAGGAAATGAGAAGAGTGACGAGCAAATCTACCTGTAGTTTTCTTTTCGTTCTGACCACTAGGAAATTCAGTTACAGGATTAACAGCCTCCATAAGATAAAAATATACCGGTTACTCAAGAGAAACAGCTTCCCTGACATAAGCACTGAAAGAATTTTCTCCTGTGCTTCTCCGTAAAAGATAGTGTGATAGAAAATATACCAAAACAACATCCTTCTAATAAAATGACATCAGCTTTCCCCTTGCTTCTTATAAAGCCCTCACCATAAGCTAGGAGGTAATTCCAAAACATAGTTCGGTAAGAACAATTTCTAATTAGAGGCTGAAGGTCTGTAAGAGTATATGCAGTCAAATGGTGCTTATTTGAGGAGATGTGTAGACCTGATTTTACTCAGGAGTAAAATATCCCAGGAAAACAGTGGATTGGATACCCTTCAGTTAATTCTCATGAATTTTATTTTGTGACCTGGGATTTTATTTATTTTTAATTGAGGTATACCATACACATAGTAAAGTATGTTAAGATCAACTAATCTTAAGTGTGTAGGTTGATAAATATTTACATACGTTTATACTTGTTTAGGAGCCCTGGTGGTGCAGTGGTTAAGAGCCCAGCTACTAACCAAAAAGGTTGGCAGTTTGAATCCACCAGCCACTCCCTGGAAACCCTATGGGGCAGTTCTGCTCGGTCCTGGGGTTGCTATAAGTCGGAATTGACTTGATGACAATGGGTAATGGAAATACTTGTTTAAAACTACTACCCAGTTCAAGATATCGAGTACTTCAAGCACCCCTGAAGGTCCCTCATACTCCTTCCCAGTCAATATCCTATCACTGCTCCGACTTCTGTTACAATTGTATAGTTGTGCCTTTAAATGAGCTTCATATAAATTGAATCATATCGTATCTACTCTCTTAAATTTTACTCAATATAAAGTCTATGAGAATCATCCCTATACTTGCTGTAGCAGTTATTCATTCTTTTCCATTGCTATGCAGTATTCTGTTGTATGAATTATTGTTGTTAGTTACTGTCCAACAGCTCTTACTCAGGGCGACCCCATGTACAACAGAACAAACGGTTGCTAGGTCCTGTGCCATCTTCACTGTCATTAGTATGCTTGAGTTTGTCGTTGCAGCCACTGTGTAGTTTTTGAAAGCCTTCCAACCTAGGGGGTTCATCTTCCAGCACTACATTGAACAATATTCTGTTGTGATCCATAGGGTTTTCATTGGCTGATTTTTAGATTTCCAGGCCTTTCTTCCTAGCATTTCTTAGTCTGGAAGATCTGCTGAAATCTGTCCATCATGGGTGACCCTGCCGGCATTTGAAATAGTGGTGGCATGGCTTCTAGCATCACAGCAACACACAAGCCACCACAGTATGATAAACTGACAGAATATACCACAATATATTTATCCTTTATACCACTGATGTACATTAGGGCTGTTTCCCATTTTTTTACTATTATAAATAAAACTGCTTTGAAAATTTTTGTGCATGTCATTTGCTGGACATGCACACTTGTTTCTGCCAGGAATGGAATTTCTGGCCCTAGGGTAGATGCATGTTTAGATTTAGATGATACTGCTAAACTGTTAACCAAAGGGCAAAACTAGCAATGTTTGAGCTTTCCAGTTGTTCCACCTCTTCACCAACACTTGGTGTTGTTATTCTTTTTAATTTTAGCCATCCTCACGGTTGTGTAGTGGCATCTCATTGTGATTTTAATGTGTATTTCCTTGATGAGTGAGTACCTTCTCTTATGTATGTTGGTCATTTGGTTAGCCTGTTCTGTGAAGTTCCTGTTCATGTCTTTTACTCGCTTTAAAAATTGGTTTTGTCTTTTTCTTATTCATTTGTAGGAATTCTTTATGTGTTCTGAATGTGAATCCTTTGTTGTTTGGTATATATATGACAAATACCAACTCCCAGTCTTGGTCTTGCCTCCTCTCTCTATTAATGATGTTTTTGGACAAATAGAAGATCCTGAGCTTTTGGTAGGAGTTGGGCAGCAAAAAGGCAACTGCAGGTGATATTCTCTGGCATGAACATAGAGTACAGCATAAAGTCATAGTTAAATGCTTAAATTATAGCTACAGGTAGAGAATAAGATGATGGGGAATAAGGTAAGAATTGTGGATAAGTACAGGAAAAGCTAGAGATCTTCGTAGACAGGTTTGGGCTGAAAGCTAGAGATCTTGGTAGACAGGTTTGGGCTGAAAGACTGAGACAGTGTTCACACTGGGAGGGTTTTTGGAGATCATCTGCTTGAACCCTCCTTTTATAAATGAAAATGAGCTTCTAGGAAACTTGTTGGGAGTTCAAGGAATAATGTGTCATACTTCATTCTCCACTTCCGAGTTAGGAACCACCTGAGCCGTGACTTAGGAGACACGCAGACGAAGATGAGAACAGCACCTTTATTACCAGTGAAGCTGAATTAGAAAATCTGAGGCGACTTGCTACAGTTGGGGTCTCAAATATTCATCCTCTTTCTCCCCTGCCCCAGCGTGATCTTGGGACAAGCCCCTTGAGAGAGAGTTGTAGTCACAAGGCGGTTGTACTTACCCAGAACCCACCCTCAGACCCGTTAAGGACAAAAAGAGAAACAGCCAGATCTCCAAATCCGCCCCTGAGAGTTAGTCTGGGGCTCTGAGCTCTAGGCTCTCACCACGCATGCCTACCTGGAGGAGTTCGGAACCGAGCAGGCGTCTTCTGTGGAGCTGGAAGTTCTGGAGGGAGAAAGAGGGGGCAGGGCTGCGCTGCGCGCATGCTCAATGCCTTCCCCTCCTCCAGCAGATGCCCCACTTCTCGAAAGAGGGGAAGTGATTCATCAGCAGATAGAGGGTCCCAGAGTTTTTTTTTGCAGATGCCCTTTCTTGGGAAGAAAAGTTTCCTAATTTAAACGCCGTGATAAGTACATAGGGTGAAGAGTATGACTCCATCCAACACTTCAGTTTGTTCTCTTTTTAATGGGGTTTAATTATATCTCCTTTTTGTACCTCCCGGGACTGCTATGGGGATCAGAGGAAACAACCCAACTGAAATTAGCTTGCAACAGCAGGTGTCAAGCAATACTGAGGAAAAGCACTTTGTACAGTGCTTTTTCTACAGTAGAGTTCTGTTTCTTGAAGTCAGGGACCAGACCTCAATCCTAGGTCTGATAGTACTATGCTAAGTCCTAACCACAGCAAGTGTTCAGTCCTGGCTGTGACGACTCTGCCCACCTTTCAAACCACTGCAACCTGATACTCCTCAGTAAAAGGCACATAAAATCCAGAATTTTAAAGTACTGTTTCAGGAGACCAGCAAAAGCCCTGCACTCATCCAAGGATCCATTGGGATGCCTTGAACCTTAGTGAAAAACTTCTGTCTTGGATGTCAGATCTTTTGGAACATACTAACTCTTCTGAAGAGCTGGTCACTTTTCATCACTTAAATTGAACTAAGAGAACAGCTCTGCAGGTTTTTATTTAAAAGTCAATACATTTAAAAGATACAATATAAAGAAAAACAAAAAACCATAATGCGTTTATCCAGAGCTCATTAAGAACTTGGGATGATAGCTTCTAAAACTAGAAAATTCTTTTTTTTCTTTTTAATTGTAAAAAACTTTCTTCCGTTCACTTGTACTTTTATTCTTGTAAAGACTTCTCTCTTCTTGATTAATAGTTCTTCTTACATTATTTAGAGGAATGAGAAAATGGAGGATGTAACATTTGAAATTCATAACCTTTGGTTCTCTCATTACCAAGATCTTTCTGTAAGTTTCATGTCATCCACAACTTTTAGAATGAACTCATTATTTATATTTATACAGAGATTAATTTTTGGAAATCTAAAGAGCCCTGGTGGCGTAGTGGTTAAGAGCTACAGCTACGGTTGCTAACCAAAAGGTTGGAAGTTTGAATCCACCACTGCTCCTTGGAAACCCTGCGGAGCAGTTCTACTCTGCCCTGTAGGCTCGCTATGAGTCAGAATCGACTCGACGGCTATGGGTAATGGGTAAAGACAAATGTTACAAAATATGAAATAGAATTTTTACTGATTACACATATACAAACAAATCACAGAATTGTTCCAGAATCCTAGGGGTGTAGATTGTGATTCTGCTGTTGAGACTAGCCATATACTCCACAAAGTTTTGTTCAATGTAAAATATTTGATCATTGAAAGAGTATGTGTTAATCTTTGGTTGGAGGACAACGTCTTATCCTGACACCTTACCCAACATTGCTAAATGTGAATGTGAAAAGTATTTTTTCATGTACTTTTATGCACAACAATAGAGCAGATCCTCCAAAAATTTTTGTCCGTGGAATCCAGTACCACTCATGGGTGACTATGAGGCTGCTTAGGGGTTTGGAAATGTAATTGAAGGCTGCTGAAGGGGACCTAGAGCTTTGCATGTGGCTTACATATGGCTTGTAAAGAAGTTCACAGGCTTGACTCCCAGTCCAGCTCCTGTTCCTGACACCCCGCCCCCCCCCAATCTTTTCGGATTTACTAGTCTAGAGCTGAGACATGTGCTGTCAACCATTAAACTGAGGGAGGAATGTTAAGATGGCACACTTTAGGACTGATGTGGTGGTGGGTGGCAGGGTGATCAGTTGTGGTGGGAAGTGTACTAGATCCCTGGGACTTTCTTGGAAGTCTGTGACAAGATGGTATTGGAGAGTCAGGGTTTGCTACTGGGCAGCAAAGCATGTGGCTTTTGTAAGGGTCTTCCCGGTGGACAGGCAAATTAGACTGATGCATGGTTACCCAGGAGAAGCTCTGCAGCACCCGAAGGTAGAGACCATGGTCAGGTGCTTTATCTCTGCCTGGCTCAGTAGCACCCTGGTAGCTACTTTTTAAATGGTACATAATTCTTTGCTACAGATGGCATGGCCTTCCTCCAGAATCCTAGGGATGTATATTGTGAGTCTCCTGTTGAGGCTAGCCATATACTGCACAAAGCATCTTTTCCCACTGCAGATACCGCTAGCGTTATAGATCTGCCGGGTCATATGGCCCAATTGGCAGAGATACCTGTGTCACCCCCTCTTTGTAAGGTATCCTGCTAGCCTTTTGTGTCACCTAGGAGATGAACTCCCATGTGTGGAATATGTTGCCTCTAAAACCTGCAAAATGGCTGTCAAGTATTGTGCTTCCTTCGTGATGGTAGGAGGTACAAGGTGCAATAGTTTGCTCTTTACTTTGGAGGGGATTTCCCAGCATGCCCCAGTCCACTGCACAGGGCCAAAAAACCTGTTGCTGTCAAGTCGATTCCGACTCATAGCAGCTCTGTAAGGACAGGGTAGAGGTGCCTCCATAGGTTTTCCAAGGATCGACTGGTGGATTCGAATTGCCAGCCTTTTGGTTAGCAGGCAAGCTCTTAATCACTATGCCACCAGGGCTGTCTGCACAGGGCCAGTTACATAATTTGCAGGGCCTAGTGCAAAACGAAACTTCAGTATCTTGGCCGGGGGCAGGAAGTCAATCTCCCCTTCACATATGCCCACCACTCCACCCCACAGCAGATGGGTGACCGCACAGTGGGATGCACACGATACCTAGGTTGGGGATGCTTTCACTATAGTATCAAGCTGAGGGCACACTTACAACCAATGGCAAAAACAAGTCATTACATCCAGTGTGTTGGGTCCAGGCCCATGGACTGTGAGGCTTCTGTGCAGTTAAAGTTCTAATCATAAGATCAGAACTGGATTCTTTATAATTTTGTTTGTAGCATACTGTTTTCATTGGTTCATGCATGGCCCACTGTCACTTATTTAACTTAATATACAAAGGACACCTACGAAGCTACCACCCAATCCAGGAACTAGAATACAGTATTATAAATAGTATATCTCTACCTATGTGCTTTTCTTTAACTCTGAATTTTTTCTCATTCCTTTTCTCTTTAAAAATAGTTTTACTACATTTTTACTGGTGCCTAATAATACACTGCTTGATTTTGCTTGTTTTTGAACATTATAGAAAGGGTATCTGTTATGTAACTGAACCAGAAAATGGCCTCTGTTTATTGGCTCCAGGTTATTTGCTACTTCATAGCAAGCTGAGGCCTGTTAGCTCCCCTAAAAACTCACTGGCACCAAACTCAAATTTGTGCACATCTAGTTTTTAAAATAGCCTGAATAAGCAGATTTTTAGCAACTTAGAGCCTCCTGCTTTACATACCCCACGAAACTCCACCCAACATCTGGTAGCCATGTTGTTATTAGTTGCGTCTGAGTTGGCTCCCACTCATGACGACGGTAAGTACAAGAGAAGGAAACATTGCCTGGTTCTGTGCTATCTTCATGATCATTGGTATGTTTGACTCCATTGTTGTGGCTATTGTGTCATTGAGGGGTCACATTGAGGGTTTCCCTTGTTTTCACTTACCCTCGACTGTGCCAAACATGATGTCCTTTTCTAGTGATTGCTCTTTCCTGATGATATGTGCAAAGTAAGCTAGCCAAAGTCTCACCATCCTTCCTTCTAAGAAACATTTTGTTGTATTTCTTCTAAGACTGATTTGTTCCTTCTTTTCACAGTCCCTGGTATATTCAGTGTTTTTTAAGAACACCACAATTCGAATGCATCAATTCTTCGGTCTTCCTTTTTCATTGTCCAGCTTTTGCATGCTTATGAGGCAATTGAAAAGACCATGGCTTGGGTCAATCACGAGATAAAACCCTATAGTTGAAGGACCCCCAGCTGTGTTTGTCATTTGGAGCTCCCTGACCCAGAGATTCCCTACCTTACTGCAGAAGGGCATTGCAAAGACACACGTAAGCCTCCCCTCCCTTCCTGTCTTCGCTGGGGTTTTCATGCTTTCTTCCCCTTCTGGTGGTGAAGTCTCTTGCCTCTGGAAGACCTCCTGCTATGGGGGACTGCCCCCTGCATGTGACTGTCAATGTGTTAATCCCAATAAATAGCTTGTTGTGTAGTGCTGCTAGCTCATGATCGTATCTTTTTCCTTGATCAGCCCCAAACTCTCAGGCGCTCACTACAGTATATAACCTCCTGGGACTTGCTTTTTTAACTCATCATTAAGTTGCTAAGATAAAGTTGCTGCATGTAGTGGTTAATCATTTATATTCACTGCTATGTAGTATTTCATTATATGAATATTTCACAATTTATGTATTCTTCTGTCAGTGAACATCTGGGTTGTTTTTCTGTCACACACAGTGCTGTTATGGTATTCTTGTTCAAATCTTCTGGGTAATAAATTCAAGAATAGCACTTGGGTGCACCTAAGAGTAAAATTGCAAGGTCATATGATATACTAATGGTCAACTTTATAAGAAAATGCCAAAATGTTTTCCATAGTGGTTGAAAGAGATGAAAGGAAGGAAATGAATAAAAACCTTTTGCCCTAAGAATTTGGTCAAGAAAACTTAAGATATTACTCTTTTATATCTCCATGTCATCACTTAATATAGCTAAATTTATTCAACAACGAGCCTGTCTATCATGATTAACATTTGCTTCTTCAGTTTACAGAACAGCTTCATGCGTATGTTGACTCATTTGGTCCTCATGATAACCCTCTGAGGTAGGTAATAACAGAAATACCTAACACTTGCCTGGCACTTTGCAGTTTAGTATGTACTTCCACTTTCATTGACAAATTTGATGCGGGCTTCCCAGGCCGTCATTCTCCTACAATGCGTATTTTGGTAAAATTGTAATTTTCCAAACACAACATTCTGTTTCTCTTGTATTTTTACACAGAATATGACCTATTCTGAAATAAGACGGTTCTTTCATACCTTCTTCTTCCATCTCTTAAAACTCTTCTTGAGGCAAGCATCAACCTTTTCCCTATCCCCAGGGTAGATGGTGATGGGTGACTGTAGGTAATCCATGCAGGTAATCTGATCATGTAGAACTTGGTAACCAGCTATGTTATGTTGCCTTCCTGGAATCAGTGGGGTCAGCCACTGATGTGTATGGCCTTAGTGTAATTCAGCATCTGTCCGTGCATATCTGCGGAAGACCATATGGAAGCCTGGAACTATGGGAAATATGTGACTGAGACACCCTTTTGTTTTTTGGTAAGCTTTCTCCCATGGTGGAAGAAAACAGCTCACCCTCTCATTTTGCTTCTTATTTGCCTTTTGTTGCCCACTCTCATCCAAGTATCTCATCCTTAGTTAGCAAAACTCATTTCCTCATCTTGAAGGAAAAACAAGAAGAAAATTTTCTGTCATATTTGGGGGTTGATGTGAGGATACAACGAAGGAAAAGCCCTTGTTCACTTTGCATTGGGGCACATTTTTACCCATTACATTACTGCTTTCGAGTCTTTCCTTCTGTCCTGTGTGCTTTCATAACCAGGAAAACACACACGCATACAATCCACCATTGACACCATTGGGGATGTGGTGTTATTCTTCCCACATCCTGCTAGTTTTCTCCAGCTTCCCCAGCGGCCACATAAAAAGTCTGTTTTGTTTATCCTAAATGTTTTCTAAAGACTAAAGAGGAAAAAATGTGAGTGAATTTTACTCACCCTGTAAAACCTGTAGATAGTGTTCCTGTGTGAATTTGTATGCCTCTGAATCTTATGCTTTTCCCTTTGCCTGAAATTTTTTAATGATGCTTCTTTTTTTTGCTTTGTAAAATCCTCTCATTCTTTAAGGCCCAGCTGGCATGTGAAATCTTCTGTATAATCCAACACAAAAGAAATCCTTTTGCACCTAATTCTATTGTTGTTGTTAGTACCATTGAGTAGATTCCGACTCATGGTGACCCTATATGTGCAGAGTAGAACTGCTCCGTAGGGTTTTCAAGGCTGTGACTTTTCAGAAGCAGATTGCCAAGCCTGTTTTCCCGGGTGCCTCTGGGTGGGTTCAGACTGCCAACCTTTCAGCTAGTAGTTGAGCGCTTAACCATTTGAGCTACCGAGGGACTCCAGTTCTGTTATAGCACTTACATATTATATCCTAATTACGCACCTGTTTATCGTTCTCCCACAGACTAAGATCTTTTTGAAATTTCTGGCACGTAATACACACGTGGCAAATGTTGAGTAAAATATTCTTCATTGACTCAATAAATATTTTTTGAGCACATATTATGTGTCTGGCATGGTTACAGGTGCTGTGAATACATCTGTAAGCAAAACAGATACAAATACCTCCCGTTAGAGTGCTTACTACATTCTGGTAGAAAGATGTAATAATTAATTATATAACATGTTAGGTGGAAAAGAAAAATAGAGAAGGGTAAGGGATATATAGTGCCGTTGTCCCAACCATGCGCATACACACACACATACATCTAAATGAGGGCTTTGCAGTTTTAAACAGGATAATCAGGGTAGGCTTGAGTGAAGAGATAACATCTGAGCAAAGTCTTAAAAGAGGTGAGGAAGTGAGCTTTGTGACTGTTAGGGGAATAACATTCCAGGCTGAGGGAACAGCCGGGACAGAGGCCCTGAGACAGGAATATTCATGGTGTGTTTTAGCAGTAGCAAGGAGGCCAGTGTGACTGGAGAGGAGTAAATTAGGAGAAAAGAAGTAGGAACCAAATTGTGTAGGCTATTGTGGGCCATTATAAGGAGTTTGACTTTAACCCTGAGGGAAATGGAAGCCATTAACTGATTTTGAGCAGAGGAACATCATGATCTTTCTTACGTCTTTATAGAGTTAGGTAACCAGTTAGGAGGCCCGTCATCATGGTAGCAGTACATACCAAGAAACCAAACGCATTGCTGCTGAGTCGATTCAGAATCATAGAGACCCTACAGTACAGAGTAGAACTGCCCCATAGGGTTTCCAAGGCTGTAAATCTTTATGGAATCAGACTGCCACATCTTTCTCCCATAGAGTGGCTGGTCGGTTTGAACTGCCGACCTTTTGGTTAGCAGACAAGCGCTTTAACCACTGTGCCACCAGGGCTTCTAGCAGTAAGTAGCTCAATTTTTATTTATGTATATACATCCCTATAACCACCACCTAGAAAAAGGAGTAAATATTTTCATCACCTCTTCTGCTGCTGCTTCTAGTTGATACCCACAAAACCAAAAAAACCAAACTAGCTGCTGTCAAGTCGATTCTGACTCATAGCGACCCTGTAGGACAGAGTAGAACTGCCCCATAGAGTGTCCAAGGAGTGGCTAGTGGATTTGAACTGCTGACCTTTTTGGTTAGCAGCAGAGCTCTTAACCAGTACGCCACCAGGGCTCCACTCACCCACAAAAGTAAACCCTTCTGACTTCCAGCACTATAGATTTGTTTTGCCTGTTTTTGATTTCATATAAATGAAAATTATGTAGTATGTACTTTTGTGTCGCTTCTGTTGCACACCATGTTTCTGAGTTTTATCCATGTTGTTATATGCGTCAGTAGTTCATTTTTTTCACTGCTGTGTAGTATTTCATTACATAACTATGCCTCAGTTTATCCACTTTATTGTTGATGGGCAATTGGATTGTTCCTTTTGGCTTTTATGAATGAAGCTGCTATAAACATACTTGTATGTGTGTTTTGGTAGACACATGCATTATTTCTCTTGGGTATATACCTAGAAGTGGAATTTTAGGTCATAGGCTAATCATACATTTAACTTTCGAAGATATTGGTAAACCACTTTCCAATGAAGTTGAACCAGTTTACCCTCCTAACAGCAGTGTATGAGAATTCCATTTGTTCCACATCTTCACTAACACTTGATATTATTAGTCATTTAATTTTAACTATTTTGGTAGATGAGTAATGATATATTATTGTATTTTAATTTGCATTTTCATGATCAATAATGATGTTGAACACCTTTTCATATGCTTATTGGCCATTGGATAGCCTTTTTGTGAAGTGCCTATTCAAATCTTTTGCCTATTTTTAAAATTTGGATTGTCTCTCTTATTTTAGTGGCTTTCCTTTATTCTGGATAAAAATTGTGTTAGACATGTTTTGTGAATACCTTCTCCTAGTCTGTGGCTTGTCTTTTCACTTTCTAAATGGCATCATTTGACAAACAGAAGTTTTTAATTTTATTATAGTCTGTAAAAGAGCACAACTTGAGGGTCTATAAAATTAAAGCAGAGAGTTTTATTGAGGTTAGTACAATTCATGAATTGGGGAAACACAGGGCCCAGAGAGAAATCTACCAAGTGTTCCCCAGAGTTCATCCTGACAAATTCTTATAAAGGTAAAAAATGCAAGAATGAGGAAATTTACAGTATAAAATATGACTAGTTGACATTTAGCATCAGTAGAGACATAACTATGGAAAAGTACAAAGTTTTAAAAACATTTGTCATGGGGGCCAAGATGACAGAGTAGTCAGAAGCTTCCAGTTGACCTTCTTACAACAAAGACCCGAAAAAACAAGTGAATCGATTATATGTGGCAATCTGGTAACCCTGAAATCAAAGGCAGAGTTGAGGAACCAGACTGAGTGGCAGGGGTAGGGAGAGACGGTTCGTGCAGTGAGGAGTTGCCAGTCCTGACCCAGCAAGAGCCTGAGCCCTTCAGGCCTGATTAGCTCAGGGGTGAGCGCTGAGGCAGGCAAGCAGCGGTGCTTGTGGGGCACGTTTTCCACACCAGGAGAGACCCAGTGCCAGAAAGTCTACATGGCCACCCAGAACCAGTGAGAAGCAGCCCTGGATAGGCGAAAGATAAGTACTTGCATACGGCCTACCATGCGGATCAGAAACACCCGCCTTAGGGAAAAACCTCTCTCCCATTTGCCTGTCCACTCCCTCCTCTGCACTGGGTCCCAGACAAGCTTCAGCAATTGCCCAGTCTCCTGGGCCAGAAGTAGGATGCGTCACATGCCCTGAGCCATTCTCCTGGCCTTGGAGAGTGAACAAATTAACGAGGGGGAAAAATAATCTGTTGGCTCTCCTAAGCCAGGAACCCAGGGTAGGCACAGCTCCTTTGCCTAGGCGCAGACATAAGGGGTCCACGGATTTTGAGTGCCTTTCGCCCTGCATAGACTTGTGTGGGCCCATTTCAACAGCGTAGGCCCTCATTACTGCAGTACAACAGGGTATATACTGGAAGTCTAACTTCAACTATTTTAGCAGTAAAGTGGCAAGTTCTTGACATTTGACACTGCTCTGCATATTAAGCAAGGTTTTCACCTACCCACATCAGGGCCTGAGGACTGGTGGCTTCACCCACGCCACCTAGCCACCTACAGTAGGGGCCCATGAATAAGAGGTGCCCCCCAGTCCTTACATCCAGCAGCATTAGATGCTCATAGTCCAGCTGCAAAACCCACCCACCTACGTGCTCTAGGGAATAGGGACGCACCTTCCTTCTAGACACTTGGGGGCAGCCATCAGGCCCCTGCCTTGCTCAGAGTGTGTCTCCCTGCTGCAGCCAGATGCCTGTGCCTACACCAATCACCCATGAATGTCTAGGGCTATAAGTGAAAGCCTGCACCACATACTTGGTGGCTATCTACCTGGGCACCTGAGCTGAATCCATACAGGAGGAGTGGGCGGACTCCTGAGCTCACATACCTGGTAACAGATCTAATTACCTGGTGACAGGACATTAGAGCTTCAAACGTGCCAATAATCAAACTAGCTCATATTAGCAGACTATTTGGGCATATCAAAACAAAACAAGAAGCTAGGACACAGTAAGCAAACATAAAATAAATATAATAACTAATTGATGGCTCAGAGACAACAGTCAATATCAAATCACATAAAGAGGCAATCCATGATGGCTTCAGCAAGCTCCCAAAATAAAGAATCTAGAAATTTTCCAGAGGAGGAAAATTTCTTGGAATTACCAGAGGCAGAATA
>NW_004443954.1:6023013-6042103 GCF_000243295.1 Trichechus manatus latirostris
GGATCAAAGACTTAAATATAAAATTTAAAACAATAAATATCAGGGAAGAAAAAATAGGGACAATGCTAGGAGCCCTAATACATGGCATAAACAGAATACAAACCATAAGTAAAAATGCACAAGCACCAGAAGAGAGACTGGATAACTGGGAGCTCCTAAAAATCAAACAGTTATGCTCACCAAAAGACTTCACCAGAAGAGTCAAAAGACAACCTACAGACTGGGAAAAATTTTTTGGCTACAACAAATCCAGTCAGCGTCTAATCTCTAAAATCTACAAGACACTGCAAAACCTCAACAGCAAAAAGAAAAATAACCCAATTAAAAAATGTGCAAAGATATGAACAGGTGCTCCGCCAAAGAAGATATTCAGACAGCTAACAGACACATGAAGAAATGCTCATGATCATTAGCTATTAGAGAAATGCAGATCAAAACTACAATGAGATATCATCTCACTCCAACAAAGCTAGCATTAATCCAAAAAACACAAAATAATAAATGCTGGAGAGGTTGTGGAGAGACTGGAACACTTCTACACTGCTGGTGGGAATGTAAAATGGTACAACCACTTTGGAAATTGTTTTGGTGCTTTCTTAAAAAACTAGAAATAGAAGTACCATAAGATCCAGTTATCCCACTCCTTGTAATATATCCTAGAGAAATAAGAGCCATCACATAAATGGATATATGCACACCCATGTTCATTGCAGCACTGTTCACAATAGCAAAAAGATGGAAACAGCCTAGGTGCCCATCAACAGACAAATGGATAAACAAATTATGGTATATCCACACAATGGAATACTATGCAATGATAAAGAACAATGATGAAGCCGTGAAACATAACATGGAGGAATCTGGAAGGCATCATGCAGAGTGAATTTAATCAGTCACAGGAGGACAGATATTGTATAAGACCACTATTATAAGAACTCAAGAAAAGGTTTAAACACAAGAAAACGTTCTTTGATGGTTACGAGGGTGGGGAGGGATGGGGAGGGTTATTTACTAACTAGATAGTAGATAAGAATTATCTCAGGTGAAGGGAAGGACAGCACACACTACAGGGGAATTCACAAGTGGACTAAACCAACGCTAAGGAGTTTCCTGAATGTAGTCAAACACTTTGAGGGACAGAGTAGCGGGGGCGGGGGTCTGGGGACCATGCTTTCAGGGGACATCTCGGTCAATTGGCATAACAATGCTTATTAAGAAAATGTTCTGCATCCTACTTTGGTGAGTGGTGTCTGGGGTCTTCAAAGCTTGCAAGCGGCCATCTAAGATGCATCAATTGGTCCCAGCCACCTGGAGTAAAGGAGAATGAAGAACACCAAAGACACAGGGAAGTAGTAGCCCAAGAGACAGAAAGAGCCTCATAAACCAGAGACTTCATCAGCCTGAGACCAGAAGAACTAGATATTGCCCGGCTACCACCAATGACTGTCCTGACAGGGAACACAACAGAGAGTCCCTGGTGGAGCACGAGAAAGGTGGGCTGCAGAACTCAAATTCTGGTAAGAAGACCAGACTTTATGGTCTAACTGAGACTGGAGGAACCCTGGAAAGCTTGGCCCCTGGATTCTCTATCAGCCCAGAACTAAAACAATTTCCGAGGCCAACGCTTCAGACAGGGATTGGACTGGACTGTGGGACATAAACTGATACTCGTGAGGAGTGTGCCTCTTAGCTCAAGTAGATACAAGAGACTAAATGGGCAGCTTGTGTCCAGAGGTGAGATGGGAAGGCAGAGAGGGATAGGAGCTGGTTGAATGGACCTGGGGAATCAGGGGTGGAAAGGAGGAGTGTGCTGTCACAGTATGGGGAGACCAATTAGAGTCACATAAGAGTATAGGTATAAATTTTTGTATGAGAGACTAGAAATGTAAACTTCATTTAAACTACAACAATAAAAAAAAATCTGTCGTGGGGCAGGGGTGGCTAAGGGACATTTTCTGAGTATTGGCTAGCCACTAAAGTTACGTACTTCCTGGATCATATGTGTAAGCAAAATGAGGCAAGGAAAAGTATATTATTTAGCATAGCTATGTTTAGTTTGCACAATGTCTTATAAAAATTTCTGTCTTGTAGTTATAAGTCACATATTAAAGCAGAAATAAGTCTTAAGACAAAATGGAGCCAGGCCTACACTTTAGACAGAAGCCTCTACTATGCCAGGAAGAGCATTCCATTAAAATAGTACCTTTGGCAAAACCTTTCCTGACGACTGCTTGTGCAGGAGATTTTTGATAAGCCATCTGTGTCAAGGCCCCTCCAGAATGTTCTTCTGGCATCCTTTCTTAGCTTAACCACAGAGAAAAACATTTCCTGAATTACGTATAGAGACCTTGTTCAGCACGGTACATTAGAAAATTACAGAGGTCAGAAGGAGCATTCTTTTTAAAGCCGAACTTAAACTGTTAATCAAAATGGAATCTGAACTCAGATTTGGACCAGCCATTTTGCTGTGGTCAGGTGTTTTGATTTTAGGCTCTCACACATTCCCTCCTGCCGATCAAGGATTTTCATGGACATACTTTAATCACCATAGTAAGAACACTTTCTTCTCCATGAACTTATAGATATTATTTTCCTCTGTGTATTAGATGGCTGCCTATTTAGATAGGCCTTTAAGACCCTAGACACTATCCATGAGGGACAGTCTGTTTATTGGTGACTGCCCATCTTGATAAGCTTGTAATACCTGTGATGCTATTGTGCAGATAGGCAAGCACCACCACAGACATCTTCACCATGTCTTTGCTTAGCCTTCTGCTTCTGTGATTTTAGAGTGTGAGTCTGTGTGGAGCAGGGCCCCATTAGAGGAAGAACTTGAATGTTCAAAAGGCTGGTCTAAGGAGTGAGCTCAGTTCCATCATGGAAGTAAGTTTTGTCTGTGTACATGAGTGTTTTCATAGGCATCGGTTTGGTCTTTTGGGTAGTCATTTGGTTATACATTTCATGGAATGTTTAATGATTCCAATAACAAATATTGTAGCAATGAATATTAATAAACCATTGAGTAGGATGGATTGAATCCATGAACCAATACCTTTAGGCAACTAGCTAAAAATGCTGTGAAAGGGGGATTCTGACATAGGAGGTATTGGAAGCCAGGCAGCCTTTTGACAGACCTGCTTTATGTCTTGTTCTGCTTCTCCTGAATATTTATCCAAGTACAACAGGTAGTATTGGCAACTGCGCAGATTCCTCCTTGTTGGGTAGAAGAAAACTGAGGATAATTTTATTATCTACTACAGCTTTAACAAGGGAATTAAAAACATTTGTTAAGCTTCGATACTATCAGTGAGTTCATTGGTTATCTGGAGCATAGTGACAGGCAAACTGTGGATAGATCTTTCAAGTTCAGGAATCCCTGGAAGTGGCAGGAGGCCTCGGAGAAAAGCGCATCCATTTCTAGTTCTCTTGAAGACAGTTTTTGTTTGATGTAGTGACAATCTCTTTTGATTTGGGAGAAAAGTTTTAAATCATTGGTTCAATGAATACTTTTATCATATGAATGAATATCTAAAGGAACTCCTGAGTAGCCTAGAGTGCATTGTCCTTGCATGTTCCAGCAGTCAAGACAGGGCAAAGCTCAAACATAGAGTTTACCTTTGGGTCTCAAATTTGTTTTGATTTGGTACTCTGAACGTCCAGATAATAAAACATAACCATACGGTGCACAAATCACATTGTTCCGAGTATAATTGTATGGGAAAGGAATGGTACTATTGACTTTGGCCAGCCAGTCTTCTGTTAAAGAGTTATTGCAAATGGATAATTTGCCCATGTTTAATGGGTTCCATAATCCCTTACATAGAGCAGATAAATTTTTCAGATCAGACGTAGTTCCGTTTAGACAACCAGACAGTGCAGTAGTCTCAAGTAGTGTTCGGGAAAACCTGGGAGCTCCTATATACTGGAGGGTTAAAAGCCCATCTTTGCAGAACGGTAAAAGGTGGTGAAGGCCAGATAAGCTGGGCATTTTGCAATCTTAGTACAGTGAGGCAAATAATTGTATTAGTGAAAGCAGGGCATTTGAGGCTGGGCTAAAAGATTATGGGGGGGGAGGGTGCCATAACCTGACACGTATAGCTCATTTAATGGTGATGCTTGAGCTGACAGTAGCATTTGGTATAAAGCTTTAATTTATGACAGGAAGTGCCAGGGGATTGAAATTGTCACATCCAGACCTTGGGATTTGATAACAAATCCAGCGATCAGTCAAGTTATTGGCAGTAGCTACTGATTGGGCTAATCTAAGAAAAGCATTATCATGCTAGGCACTAGTGAAAGTTGTGATGTACAGAAATAAATAAATATAAAATATTTAAGAAATACTTCATAATGTAAGAAAATAATCAAAAATAATATAATAAAACAAATATTATAAAAATAATAGCTATAATAAAACAAATTTCTCTTTTACTTGCATGGGAAGAATAAGATATTAAAACAGGGAATGATACCAACAATATGTAATACTACAATTAATAACAGAATAGCTATAAATATGAAGTAAATTGGAAAAATGTCAATAGTTTGCATGGAAAATTCTTACCAATCAATGAACCCAGGTTGGTCAGTTTCAAAAGCAATAAGTATCAAACGAAATCCAACAATTTTAAGAACTTGTATTAGGGTCTATGTGGTGTCTTGTTCTGTAATCTTGGGAGAGCTGTCTGCTTCTGGCCACTAAGGTGTTTAAATTTCAGCTTAAGTCCTTCAGTAGATTGGACAGTTCCAGGTAGGAACTGTGGTCTTCTTCAGTTGTGATTCCAAGTCTTAATTCCCTGTAGTTTAGTGGCACAAGAGTTAGTAAGAAGGACCAATATAGTCTTTTTCCAGTGAGGTTCAAGAGAGTCCTTTAATTGGTGTCTTTTCCATTAAACATAGTCTCTAGGTGTAATAGAAGGTAATTTAGAGATTTCAAATTTCTGAGTATTAAAGGCTTCTTTGACTTGTGAGAAGTACTCTTTAAAATATTGAATCAAATTAGAGTTGGAGCGTGTTGACTAATAAGGGAGGGGTATGGGCCGCCCAGTAATAATTTTGTGTGGAGTTAATTTGTGTGGCCCAAATGGAGTGGAACTCAAATTTAAAAGGACTAAATGCAATACCTTAGTCCAAAGTATTTACAAAGACTTGAGAAGTTTGGCCAGTTGGGGTTTTATTATGCCATTGGTGCTTTCTATAAGATTAGAAGATTGAAGATGGTAACAGAAGTGAAGATGTTGAAAAAATGGAAAAAATTTTGCATATTTCTATAATTATTTGCCTAGTTAAATGTGTTCCTTAGTCAGTACAGAGGACTTTTGGGGCCCCCCAAGCGGGGATAATATTTTCAAGAAGTTTCTTGGCCACAAATGTAGCAGTAGCCTGGCAGCTAGGAAAGGCTTCCATCCAGTGGGAAGATCTGCATATCATTACCAATACAAATTTATAGCCATTTGAGGGTGGAAATTGAATGAAATCAATTTGCCATCAAACATGGATCCTGAAGGCAGAGCATACGTCCCAGGCAGAGCCTTGTAGGGCTTGCCTGAATTAAATTGAGCTCAAGTGGGGCACTGGGAAGCAACAAGGTCAACAGCCTTTAAAAATGCCCCCACCAGTATTTCTTTAAAATATTCATAATCTTTTCACTCTTTAAATGAGTATTCATGTGTAATGCTTCCTTCATGGGAATTTGTAAGGATTTAGGAAGAACAGGGTGCTAATTGGGTCCTATTCATATCCTACAAGTGGAGCATTGGGAACAGCCATGTTTTTTCCACTTCTCTGTTTCATCATAAGGAGCTGATTTTTGGTGTTTAAAGAGGTCTCCCAAGGAAACCTCACTGGGGTTGCAAGTCTCTATAAGCATATAAAAAGGTTGCTCATCATCTTAAATGGTGTCCCAATGCATGGGACCAAACATAGGAGCTAAGATGTTGTGGCAAGAGCAGACAGGACAATGAGATATACCATGATAAACTGTTTGATTAAAATGTCCCCACCTGTAGTGTTTCAAGGTTCTAATCAGTTCATCCCTTGTTGTTTCTCCTTTTTTTTTTTTTTTTTTTGAATGTAGATACTCATGGTAATTCTTAGTTATAGGGGCATGTAAAAATTGGGTAGGACAATTTTGTCATCAGGTCCTGTCCACAACTGGGTAGCTGGGTTTTGAGAGCAGCCAGCAACTCTCCAAGTTTTTGTCTCTTCTTCAGGAGCTATTTGCTGACGTCTAAAAAGCAGCTCTAAAGCAGAATGAAAATCAAATCCTTCATGTTTTTTTTTTTTTTTTTAATTCTTAGTGGGGTCAGAACAATTTGTGAAGCTGCTTGTTTGGTTGTCTTTATTTCCCTCCTTTTTATCATGATCATGAGTAAGACGATCATTAAGACTGTCACCATCACGAATGAGGACATTATTAGTGGGAGGTGGCTGGGAAGTGACCTGCTTGCCTGCTCTGTTGGCCAGGTTATTTCCTTTTATTTCTTCAGTTTGGAGAACTCCTTTGAGTTGGTGAGCCTGTATTTTAATTAGGGCAATCTCAGAGGGGAGCAAAATGGCTTCCAAGAGGTCGGCCACTAAGGAGCCATTCTTAATCTGGGTCCCTGAAGACATTAGGAACCTCCTTTGTTTCTAGAACATGCCAGAATCATGGGGAATTCAGAAACCATACTTCAAATCCATGTATGTATTTACTGACTGCCCAGAAGCCAATTTGGAAGGCCTTGTGAGTGCTATCAATTCAACTTATTGAGCTGAAGTGACTTCAGGGAGGGTGCCGCTCTCAAGAATTTCAGTGGAGGTGGTAACAGCATATCCTCCTTGGTAATTGGAACTAGTAGGATTAGGTTTTAAATACGACATATCAACAAAAAAATCTAGGTCTGGGTTTGCAAGAGGGGTTTCTTGTAAATCATTCCGGAGAGTTAAAAGTTGGTCTGTTAAATCTAAATGGTCATGGGAAGGATGATCTTCATCACTTGGAAAAGGCAAAAGTGTAGCAGAGTTCAAAGAAGTCATGGTGTGTAACCAGATGTTAGAGGCAGCCAGGAGGAGGACCTCATAAGAAGTCAGTCTCCTGGCTCAGAGGTGTTAGGTTAGGGTGGAATTCAAAATTGCAGACACTGTATGGGGTACATAAACATCAAGAAAATTTTCTAACACTATGTTGTAGTTTCTACCAGCTTTATGGTGGTGGCTACAGCTCTAAGACAAGGGGGACGGGGTAGCCCCTAGCCACTGAATCTAGTTGTAAGCCGTAGTATCCAGCAGGTCTTTGCTGTCCCCCATGTTTCTGAGTGGAGACTCCTACGGCATTCCTGGACACCTCATGTACAAAAATTGAAAAATCCAGGTTGTAATTAGGGAACTCTAAGGCTGGAGTAAGGGATTCTGAGTAATTCTAGGCAGAGGCTTAGAGGTGGGAATTTGGATCTTGATAAGATCTGCTGAGAGCACTTGACTGACATCAGTGGAAGTAGTAGCCCATAGGGTTTCTGGTATTAAAGAGAGGCAATCTCAGGGAGTGGAAGAAGCAGAAGAACTGTGTTCCAATAGGGGCAGACTAAGTAAGGGCTTGCAAATAGCAAAAAGCTTCTTGTTTGGAGGCTTCTTCATCTTTGTGGTAATTGTCAAGTAGCTATAGCAACATCTCCCCTTCTTCATTAAATTGGTTGTGACATTTTCATTTAGATAATAAATCTCTCCCTATCAGGTTCACTGGAATTCTATCACTAAGTAAAAAGGGATGTAAGTCCTGTATAGGACCTAAAGAAATAGGGATTGGATAAGAATGAGTCACTGTGTGTACTTGATTAGCTACCCCTACAATTTCGGACATCTGAGTACTCTGAAGTAGGGGCTTTTGTACACTTGTGGGCTGACAGTGTGACACCAGTATCAATTAAAAATTTACAGGGTTCTTCATTAATCTGAACACTTGTTTTCCTTTGAGAGTTTAAAACCACCATTGGAAAAGCTCCCATATCGTCCCCAGAGCCACTTCGTTTGTTTTTAAAGTGGGCTCTGTTTGATGGCAAGTTGTTCAATTTAATTTTCAATGTTATAAATCTTTCCTAAAGTATCTTGGTTTATTACAGCAAAGACAGACCAGAGTCCTAGATTCATTGTATCTTGGAGTTTTTCTTTGACCCAGTGGTGGAGGGTGCAGGCTGGCTTGCAGCTGTTGCAACTGCAGCGGCATTAATTTGTTTTGTTTGGCTTGTTTTCTTTGTTCCAGAACCTGAGCAAGTTTATAAGCTAGGTTAGGCAATTCTGTGATAGGAATGGTTTCCTGGTCCAGTCTGTGGTGTTTAACTAACGCAGACAATTTGGGGTATATCCTGTTTATTAACATGGCGTTGAAAGCTATTTCAGCACCTTCTTCCTTAATAACTTATCCAGAGTGTTCAGCAAAAACATTTGTTAACCAATCCTGATAATTATAAACACTCTTGTCTTTTTCCTGGTTACAACTCTGAACTTTTGTCCAGTCTATTTTTCTAGGAAATACTTTGAGGATGGCATTTAAAATATCTCTAGTTGCATTCTTAGCCCAGTTTACCAATTCAGCCCCAGAGACAGTTGCTCCCATGACTAAAGATCTCTCTGGATATTTCCGCTGAGCTTCCTCCATATATAATTGGGCTTCTCCAGGTCCCACTAACATTTGTGTGATAATTTATATAAATCTGATATCCTGAGCTTATAAAACCAAAACCAAATCCATTGCCGTCAAGTCAGTTCCCATGCGTAGTTACCCTATAGGACGGGAAAACTGCCTCACAGAGTTTCCAAGGAGCAGCTGGTGGATTTGAACTGCTGACCTTTTGATTAGCAGCTGAGCTTTTAACCACTGTGCCACCAGGGCACCAGAAAATACACATTCATTCTTAAATCTTTGAAAGTCTTCACATAGTTTGGGGAATTCTTTTATTATAGCGTGAAGCTCAGCTTTGGACCAAGGAGAGAAAATAATTTGTGAAGGCTTCTTAGGTTCCTCCAGGTATTTTATCTTGAAGGGCATTTCAGGAAGATCAGCAAAGGTGGGTTTATTTAATTGTTCTTCTGCTGATTCCTTTGGGTAGCTCAGACAAAGTATTTCCAAAAGAGTAAGAAGCTAGGGGAGGATAAGGGAAATTGCTGCTGGAGGGGCAGAGGGAGCAGCTGCAGATTCTTGATATTTTAATTATTTATTTTCTGTCAATTTAGAAACAGTGTTTTGCAAGGAAGCAGTTTTACTTTGTTGACACCTTTTAGAGGCTTCAAATGCCAATCAAAATAGGCATCCCACTGTGTTTGTCTGATTCGAGAGCCTTTCTTTTCCAGTTTACTGTGCAGGAAAACTAATTTATTTAGCTCAAAAGAACCCCAGAGTAGCCACTGATTATCTAAACTGTCTTTAATAAAGGCGTGCCAGTGATCCAGAAACAAACAGGTACAAGGACAAAAATGTTTGTTCATATAAATGGCCGGGGTGCCTGAAGGCAGCCCTGCTAAGTCCTTTAAACTGACATTCCCCATTTTACCTAAAAAGTGAATTTGCATGTGCTAGCGGAACCTCACTCTCAGTGTGCACTGAATCCTGGATGTCCACCAAAACCTGAATGTGTGCTGAAACATTAATGTGCACTTTAAAAACAAAAAGTGAGTTCAAACCTAATGGGCTGAGGCATTGTGTGGATACAGCCCCCACTAAACTTCATTTGGCCATGAAATCATCAAAACGTTCAAAGCATGAGCTGAAAATGAAAGTACAAAAGAAAGCCAATGATAAAACCCAAAGAATTCTGTGCAGAGAGAGCAGAGTTTGATCTGAGAGTGCTTACCTGGAATGACTCCCGGGAGTCCATGAAGATTGATGAGTTCAAAGGGCTCGTGCAGCACCGAAGTTCTGAGTACCCAACTCCTCAGGGCTGCCATTGGTAAGACACCACTGGATCCTGCCGACTACGCCAAGAAATGTCAAAGAGCATGACTTGGGTCTGTATAAAATTAAAGCAGAGTTTTACTGAGTTTAATACAGTTCGTGAGTTGGGGAAACACAGGGCAGAGAGAGAAATCTGCCAAGTGTTCCCCAGAGCTCATCCTGACAAGCACTTATAAAAGCAAAAACCACAAGAATGAAGAACTTTACAATATAAAATATGATTGGTTGATATTTAACATAGAGACACAGCCATGGAAAGCAGAAGGTTTTAAAAACATTTGTCATGGGTCGAGGGTGGCTAAGAGGCATTTTCTGAGAATCGGCTAACCACTAAAGACACGCTTCCTGGGGCATCTGTGTAAGCAAAATGAGGACAAGCAAAACGATATTCTTCAGCGTAGCCTACGTTTAATTTGCACAATGTCTTATAAAAATTTCTGTTCTGTAGTTACAAGTCACGTATTAAAGCAGAAATAAATCTTAAGACAAAATGGAGCCAGGCCTGCACTTTAGACAGAAACCTCTACTATGCCAGGGAGAGCATTCTGTTAAAATAGTACCTTGGGCAAAACATTTCCTGAGGTCTGCTTGTACAGAAGATTTTTGATAAGCCATCTGTGTCAAGACCCCTCCAGAATGCTCTTCCGACATCCTTTCTTAGCTTGACCACAGAGGAAAACATTTCCTTGGTTATGTATAAAACCAAAACCAAACCCATTGCTGTCGAATTGATTCTGACTTGTTTTGTAGACTCTATTAAGTTGTATGAAGTTTTAAAAAAAATTTTCTAAAGCAATAGAGTAAAACCCATGCATATTCTTCATACATTTATACATAATTTCCTTTTTTTCAGTTAAAATATGTGCTTAATATCTTGAGACATTGCAATAGACATTCAACTTCTTACCTAAACTTAATTTTAAGCTAATGTTTGATAATAGAATTGGAACTCCAGGAATTTTTATGAATCTAGTTTTGACATTTGCTTTTGAAAGTTCATTTGTCAAGAAAAAGAATTGTAATTTTTTTATCTATTGATAAAAGTCATTTTTACCTTAAAGAAGTTTTGTAAACCTTTTAAATTCAATGTACACATAAAGACAATATCTTTTAATTTGTACTGGGTAGATGTAAATAACTGATGTTTGTTTTAGAATATTCTAAATAGGTTGATAATTTGCTTAAATATGTATTTAAAATTGAAGCTTAAACTGTCCCTTTTCTTGAATTTTTTGGTGAATCAGACATAAAGTTTTAATTCCTATACAGTGAAACCTGTGAGAGCTGGAACTCAACGGACTACCTTGTTTTTCCAGGTCTTGCAAGTTTTCTGCCTGTGACAGGATGCAGCCTTACCACTTTTATATTGCTCATTTTAGTGGAAAATAGTTGAATTTTCCTTCTCTGACAGGTTTCTGCCTGTTTTAGTTATCTAGTGCTGCTATAATAGAAATACTACAAGTGGATGGCTTTAAAAAACAAATGGATTCTCTCACAGTGTAAGAGGCTAGAAGTCCGAATTCAGGGTGCCAGCTCCAGGGGAAGGTTTTTTCTCTCTGTCCACTCTGGGGGGAGGTCCTTGTTATCAGTCTTCCCCAGGGTCTAGGAGTTTCTCAGCACAGGGACCCTGGGCACAAAGGATGTACTCCGCTCCTGACTCTTCTTTCTTGGCGGTATGAGATCCCTCTTCTCTCTACTTGCGTCTCTCTTTTATATCTCAAAAGAGATCGACTCAAGATACAACCTAATCTTGTAGATTGTGTCCTGCTTCATTAACTGCCTCTAATTCTGGCTTATTAACATCATAGAGATTAGGATTTACAACACATAGGGTAATTACATCAGATCACAAAATGAAGGACAACCACACAATACTGGGAATCATGGCCTAGCCAAGTTGACACATATTTTGAGGAGACACAATTCAATTCTATAACATCGCCTTACACAGGTTCTAGCTTTCACATGTTTTATATCATTGATGCCAATTCCATTAATATATATTATTTTGGATTCCAGAGAACTTGGAGATTTAGCTCAGGTTTGAGAACAAGAAAGGTATTCATGGGCTTTTTACTTTTCAGTTGAAGGTACCTGCATTTTTTTTTTCACTTCAGAAGGTAAATAAATTATTCATAGGCAATCTTAATTTCTCAATTTTACAGACAAATCAATTTGATTTAGTTGAAATGGTTCAAGACAGTGTATGTGTGCAAGTGACTTACCTGGTGATGAGAACAGAAAATAGCATCTGCTTTCAGCCAAGTTTTTGCTTTTGTACTGTTGTATAAAGGCAAACAAAGGGATCTTACTTAGGTGTGTTTTATATCCTGATAGTCTCATGTCATATGTAGATAATCCCCATCTATAATTTTCACACATTTCTAAATGAACATTTCAATGATTGAATGTTTTCTGTTTAGTAGAACTGTCATGATTAAATGGCCTTGCATTTTTTAGCCTGTGAATATACAAGATTAGATGGGAGTTACGAACAAAATCAGGAAATTTAGCAATACATTATGGATAAACTTTACTTAGGAATAAAACACCAAGGATTTTTTTTCTTTTTCTTCTCCTTTATTTTTTTGGAGTGTGAAAGAATAAAAAAAGATGAAAAAGTGAAAATTTTAAGTGACTATATATATTGCCTGAAATACAAAGGATTATGAAGAATCAGAGAAGGTTTAGAAAAGAAAGTAAAAATAATCTCTTTTCCAGTTCATTGCTTCCAAACTATTTTGGAGTATTTGTGGAAAAGACAAACGGTTACATAATAAATGTTTTACATAGAAATAATTTTTGTGTCCACCCACATATCCCACTGACAGATATTAATGAGAAAAGCAGATGGGAAACACAGTTGAGTGGCATTTAGGTATCTCAGGAAATGCTATCCACTGTTGAGTGATAGGGGGTATTTACCTTCGTGTCTCAAAGGCTGGGTGGAGCTGCTGCTGTCATGGGATTACAGTCGTGATTTCAGGTGGTCTAAAATGTTAGTAAAAGGAAACCTGGATGCTCAATGGTTAAGCACTCGGCTGCTAACTGAAAGGTTGGCAGTTTGAACCCACCTAGTGGCTCCACGGAAGAAAGACCTGGCTATTTGCTTCCATAAAGATTACAGCCTAGAAACCCCTATGGGGCAGTTCTGCTCTGTCACATGGGTTTGCTATGAGTTGAAATTGACTCAATGACACCTAACAACAATGACAAAAATGGCAGTGTCCTCAAAGAGGCAGTCCAGAGGAACTTTCTAAGGAGAGTGCTCTAAAGGTGTTGGTATTGATTACTTCTGTTCATCCTACAAATATTTATGGAGCATGCACTGTTTGTTGTAGGTGCTGGAGAAACAGTAGTAAACCATACAGACAAAAAATAAATCCCTGTCCTCATGGAGCTTACAGTTTGGGGATGAGGCAATGAACAATAATTGTAACAGATGAGGAAACCACATAGCGTGTGTCATGGATTGAATTGTGTCCCCCAAAAATATCTGTCGACCTGGCCGAGTCATGGTTCCCAGTATTGTATGATTGTGTACCATTTTGTAATCTAATGTGATTTCCTGATGTGTTGTAAACTCTATCACCATGATGAGGTTATACTAATGAGGTCTACAAGATTGGATACTGTCTTAAGCCAATCTCTTTTGAGATATAAAACAGAGAAGCGAGCAGAGACACATGCGAACCTCACACCACCAAGAAAGCAGTGCTGGGATCAGAGCGTGTCCTTTGGACTTGAAGTTCCTGCGCTGAGATGCTCCCAGACCAAGGGAAGACTGATGCATCACAAGGACCTTCCTCCAGAGCCGACAGAGAGAGAAAGCCTTCTCCTGGAGCTGATGCCCTGAATTTGGACTTGTAGCCTTCTGTACTGTGAGAGAATAAACTTCTCTTCGTTGAGAGCCATCCACTTGTGGTATTTCTGTTAAAGCAGCACTAGATGACTAAGACAGTGTGATAAAATGGAACATGGACAGAGAAAGAAAATTAGAGCAAGGTAAGGGGAATAAGAAATGCCAGGGGCAGTAGGTTGTAATTTTAAAGAAGACAGTCAGGATAGGCCTCCTCAAGAAGGTGTAAGTTAAACCAAATCTGGAAGGAAGTCGGGAAGGTGAACCATGAGGAAATCAGAGGACGAAGATTCTGGGCAGGTGGAACAGCTAGTGCAGAGGCTTGAATGAGGGAACGTTCTTGGTGGGTTTGAGGAATAGCAAAGAGGCCAGTGACTGGGATAAACCAAAAACCAAATCCACTGCTGTCGAGTCAGTTCCAACTCATAGCCACCCCTATAGGTCAGGGTAGAACTGCCGCATAGGGTTTCCAAGGCTGTAAAGCCTTACAGAAGCAGACTGCTACGTCTTTCTCCTGCAGAGCAGCTGGTGGATTCGAACTGCTGACCTTTTGGTTAGCAGCTAAGCACTTTAACCACTGCGCCATCAGGGCTCCTATGACTGGGATAAAGGGAGTGAAAAGCAGAAAGGTTGCAAATTAGGTTGGAGAGGTAAAATGTGAGGGGTGGTTGGAGAGGATGAGCCCATGCCATGTAGGCACTTACATGTAAAGCTTTTGTCCTCAGAAAAAATGGGAAGTTATCACACGGAGTAAGCAGAGGATCCTGTCATTTTGCATTCTTTTGACACCCACAAAAGAATGTTATACAAAAATAACTCCTCTCTTGATCCCCAGAGTGCCTAGTGCCTGGTAGGGGCTCAGTAAATATTCGTTGAATGGATGAATGAAAACAGTGACACACCCGCCCCCAAGTTTTTGATCAATTTGATGATAAAGTGCTTTATTGTGGGACTGTTGTATTTTCTCTGGGCAGGACTCTGTGAGTAATTAAGTGGGAAGCTTTCTTTGGGAGGCCTCACATGTCTCCTGTTACCCCACCCTGAGCATGCTAAGTATTTTGCAGCTGTTTCTTCTAGATCAGGAGTCCCTGGGTGGTACAAATGGTGAACACAATTGATGGCTGTTAACCAAAAGGTTAGAGGTTTGAGTCTACCCAGAGGCACCTTGGAAGAAAGGCCTGGCGATCTACTTCTGAAAAATCAGCCATTGAAAACTCTGTGGAGCACGGTTCGACTCTGACACACATGGGGTTGCCATAAGCCAGAGTCGACTCCATGGCAACTGGTTGTTCTTCTAAATCAGTGGACAGTGACTCAGGAAGTATCTTCAGAGGTGTGCCTGCCTTCATATGGCTGGGGTCAGCAGCACGTAGGCAGTGTTTCTCTTGCTAGTGTCTATTCTGATTGAATTTCTTTTCATGGGTTAAGGCCTTTGGAGTAAGACCTTAATCCTTATGAAGCCCTTTTCATTCATCTCCATGAATTCTTCAGGGTAGCCACAGGTTCTCTGAGGACAGCATTTCTAAAAGTGACTTGTGAAAGCATCAGCATACTACTCCCTTTCTGTTTCTCACCCCTCTGTTTATATAGATGGCTCTATTGGACTGTCACTAGTTGTCTTGTTTCTACACTATCACGGATAGATGTGTATTGTGTATATTTTAGTCCATGTACCTATTGTTGTTAGGTGCCATCAAGCTGGCTCCGACTCATAGCAACCCCGTGTACTAAGAACAAAACATTGCCTGGTCCTGCGCCATCCTCACAATCACTGCTGTGTTTGAGCCGATTGTTGCAGCCACTGTGTCAATCCATCTCCTTGAGAATCTTCCTCTTTTTCGTTGACCTTCTGCTTTACCAAGCATGGTGTCCTTCTCCAAGGACTGGTCCCTCCTGATAGCATGTCTATAGTACGTGAGACGAAGTCTCTCTTTGCTCCTATGGAGCAGTACCTATTGGTTGGCTTTATTTATTTTTGTGATTCAGTATACGGAGATTTTTTTAAAATAATATTTTATTGTGTTTTTAATGAAACTTTACATGGTAAATTAGGTTCCCATTTGACAATTTCTTTACAAATTGCTTAGTGTATTGGTTGGCTTTAACAAGACTCCTAGTTGATTAGATTAGCTGTCCTAAGAGAGGAACTAAGAGAGGAACTCTGTTGGTATAGAGATCATTCCCACTGCCATAAATTCATGTGACTTTCTTGTTTGAAGAAGCTTGGTTAGTTTCTAAGCTGAAATTAATCCAATACAGACTATTTTCTGCATGTTGACTAAAAGCATATTTAGTTTATTGTTGTCAGCCTCTGTCTTCTTAGAGTTGCCTGGCCCCTTCTGGTCCAAATTCCATAAAATTGCTATTATACTATGAAGTGCTGTAATAGGGCAAAGGGAGACTCACTGTGAAATCATATCACAGAGACTACTAGAACTGAGTGCTGCAGCCTCATTTCAGTTGTGACCTTAGAAAGTTGCATTTCCAGTTAGTGTTTTAAAAAATATAATTTAGTACTGAGCCAGAACCTTCCTGTATGTTAGATGTATTCTGTCAATCCTATGATCAACTGGATTTATCATCTTATTAAAAATGAGGGTACGCTTGCTTGCTAAAAACCCTTTCTTCATAAGGAAACCAACCACTTTCACGAATGATATTCTGTGTCTTCATAAGTTTAGGTTTTGGATGCATCATTTATTATAGTAATGGAATTAAAATGAGAAAATAATATCTGTGGATACCTCTATTTTAAAGTTGGGGGCTCATCTTTTTCTACTCTTTCTATTATCTTACCAGCCTATCACAAGTTCTTAAAAATAATTGCTGCTGACTTTTATTCCCTCTATGTTGGGTTTATTGAGGTATAGTGTACTGAGGTATAGAGTAAGATGCACAGATCTTAAGTGTACAGTTCAAACATCTTTTAAAAATGAATACTCCTATGCTGCTTATTTTTGAGGACTTAATCTAGCTAGAGATTTGGATGTAGTTAGCCCTTAATTAGAATTTACTTACATCAGAGGAAAGTGGAGACTTAGCAGAAAAAGTAATTTTGGATTTTGGTCCTATCCGTCCCATAAGAATTGAATCTCGTAGATTTTTTTGTATAAACTGTGTACTCTTTGAGACTAACAGAAAATGTACAGAATGTTGTAGTTTATAAGACTTGGAGAATATCATATGGTTAAAGTAGATATTAGGAATTGGGGGCTTGGAATAGGAAAAGGGGATCAAAAACTCAGCTTTTTAAAAAAGTTGTGTGTAAGATCAACTGAGTTTGTATCAATTCACTCGCCGTGAAGTTTCAGATGAATATTTTAGATGAATAATTTGGAAGGACTATGGGGCAGCTCTATTCTGTCCTATAGGGTCGCTATGAGTCAGAATCAATTCAACAGCAACAGATTTTTTTTAAGATAATTTAATGCAGTGTTTCAGTTGAGTGGCGATTTTAAATTGGGAAGCCATATTTCAAAATGTTTTATGACTTTAAGTTGCTTATGGAGCATATCTACTGATGACTAAAAAAGTCTTCAAGAATTTAAGTTATTTGAAATTTACTTTCAGTTATATCAGCAACAAAATGGGCAATGATTATGGGTATTATTTCAGAATAGACTGAGTAACAGCATAAACAAATGAGAAGTATAGCTAGCAAAAATTTTTGTTTATTAAAAATCCCCAGTCTCTTAAGCATTTGCCTAGCTGTGCATACTGGAGAGGAGGAATTTAATGGCTGTGAAAAGAACTTGGGAGGAAGAATCAGAGATTTTGTCTTTGCTGATACGTGTTTCAACCCTGTTGTTGTCAGCTGCTATGGAGTTGGCCTGACTTGGCGTGACCCCATGCACAATGGAACAAAGGTCCTGCACCATCGCCGTGATCTGTACTGTTGTGCTTATGGGAGTCGTTGGTGGTGCAAACAGTTAACATGCTCGGCTGCTAACCAAAAGGTTGGAGATTTGAGTCTACCCAGAGGCACTCAGAAGAAAGGCCTGGTGATCCACTTCTGAAAAGTCATCCATTGAAAACCCTATGTAGCACAGATCTCTGACACACATGGGGTCACCGTGAGTCAGAGTCAGCTTGATGGCAACCAGTTGGTTTGTTGTGCTTCTTTTGAGTTTGTAGAGCTAGAGTCTGGGACAGACGAAAAGGAAGTGTTAATGTAACAAAGGTAAGTTTACTATGGTTTACTGCCTGGTTCTCTGTTTTTACCTTTGTTTTGTGCCTTTCTCTTGGTAGTAAATAGTTAAAATGTGGAACCAAACTTACTTACCTTTGTCATTTTTAATATCACGAAAATAGTGTATGCACATTGTTACGCATATTCAAGCAGGACAAAAGATCGATGAAAAAGCAAATCTTTCTTAACGCTTTGGATCTCCAGTCCCGGTCCCCAGACAGCTGTTCCTTATTTACCTTACCCAAACATTTTCACGAGCCCTGGTGGTGCATGCGTATGTGTATACCTAGCCTTGTTTGACCAAAACTACAGACGTTATGTACCTTGAATTTTTTAATTAAAGGTGGATCTTGCTAGTTCTTCATCAATAGAGAAACATCTGCTGTACTGCATTCTTCATAGCAGTTGCAGTGTATTCCATTGAGTGGATGGACTGTAATTTATTTAACCAGTTCCCTATTGTTGAACATGTAGATTTTCATTTCTTTAAAAGTTTTTTTTATTGTTGTAATTAAATGAAGTTTACATTTCAAGTTAGTCTCCCATACAGAATTTTTTTTTATATACATTGTTATGAGTCCCCAAACGCTCACCCCATTCTGCGCAGCACACTCCTCCCCTCCACCCCTGATTCCCCATGAACGTTCATCCAGCTCCTAACCCTCTCTGCCTTCCCATCTCACCTCTGGACAGAAGCTACCCCTTTGGTCTCTTGTATCTACTTGACTAAGAGGCACATTCTTCACAAGTATCACTTTATGTCCCAAAGTCCAGTCCAATACCTGTCTGAAGAGTTGGCCTCGGAAATTGTTTTAGTTCTGAGGTGATAGAGAGACCAGGGGCCATGCTTTCCAGGGCACCTCCAGTTTCAGTCAGACAATTAAGTCTGGTCTTCTTAATAGAATTTGAGTTCTGCATCCCATCCTTCTACTGCTCCATCAGGGACCTCTGTTGTGTTCCCTGTCAGGACATTCATTGGTGGTAGCCGGGCACCATCTAGTTCTTCTGGTCTCAGGCTGGCTGATGAAGTCTCTGGTTTATGTGGCCCATTCTGTCTCTTGGGCTAATACTTTCCTTGTGTCTTTGGTGTTCTTCGTTCTCCTTTACTCCAAGTGGT
>NW_004443954.1:6045350-6062777 GCF_000243295.1 Trichechus manatus latirostris
CAGGTTGGTTGATTGTAGCATTTAGCACTTCCGTGTCTTCGTTGAGCTTCTTTCTGGATGTTCTGTCCTTCATCGAAAGTGGTGTGTTGAAGTCTTCTACTACTATTGTGAAGCTGTCTCTCTCTCTCTTCAGAGCTGTTAGAGTTTGTTTTATGTATTTTGGAGCTCTATCGTTAGGTGCGTAAATATTTATTATAGTTACGTCCTCCTGGTGTATTGACCCTTTAATCATTATATAGTGCCCTTCCTTAACCTTTGTGGTGGATTTTGCTTTAAAGTCTCTTCTGTCAGAGATTAATATTGCCACTCCTGCTCTTTTGTGAGTGTTGTTTGCTTGATATATTTTTTTCTATCCTTTGAGTTTTAGCCTGTTTGTGTCTTTAAGTCTACGGTGCGTCTCGTGTAGGCAGCATATAGATGGATCATGCTTTTTTATCCAATCTGCCAGTCTCCATCTCTTTATTGGTGCATTAAGTGTGTTGTTTACATTCAGCATAATTATTGATAGGTATGAGTTAGTGCTGTCATCCTGATACCTCTTTTTGTGTGTTGTTCACAGTTTCTTTGTTCTCCTCAATTTTCTGTGCTGAGTCCTTTTTCTTTATGTATTTTCTTTTCATCTTTTTTCTTTGTTGTAGATTTTGTGTTTGCTGGGTCTTTATGTTTTTCTACTTTTTTATTTTGATTTGTAGGACTGTTAGATTCCTTTGTGGTTACCTTAATATTTACCCCTGTTTTTCTAAGTTTATACCAGTCTTTTATTACTTTATATCGCCTTAACTTCCTCTCCATATAGAAAATCGATGTCCCCATTTTTTAAGTCCCACTTTTTTTGTTTTAACATTACTCTTTTTTACATACCGATATCTGTTTCCCTATTTTCAATGTTTTAGCTTTGATGTATTTTCGATTTCCGTATCTGAGTCAATATCTGGTTGCTCTGTCCTGTGTTCTAGTCTTGTGTTGTTTTCGGGTGTTATTGATTATCTAACTGTAGGACTCCCTTTAGTATTTCTTGTAATTTTGGTTTGGTTTTTGCAAATTCCCTGAACTTCTGTTTATCTGGAAATGCCCTAATTTTGCCATCATATTTGAGAGACAGTTTTTTAGATATATAATTCTTGGCTGACAGTTATTTTCCTTCAAGGCTTTAAATGTGTCATCCCATTGTCTTCTAAGCTGTATGGTTTCTGCTCAGTAGTCCGAGCTTATTCTAATTGACTCTTCTTTGTAGATGACTTTTCTTTTATCCCTAGCTGCGCTTAAAATTCTCTCTTTATCTTTGGTTTTGACAAGTTTGGTTATAATGTCTTGGTGACTTTCTTTTGGGATCTACCTTATGTGGGGCTCGATGAGCATCTTGGATAGATATCTTCTCATCTTTAGTGATATCTGAGAAGTTTTCTGTCAACAAATCTTCAACAATTTTTTCTGTATTTTTTGTTATCCCACCCTGTTCTGGTACTCCAATCACTCGTAGGTTATTTCTCTTGATAGAGTCCCACATGACTCTTGGAGTTTCTTCGTTCTTTTAAACTCTTTTATCTGATTTTTCCTCAGATAAGTTGGCGTCAAGTGCTTTATCTTCAATGTCACTAATTTTAACTTCTACTGCCTCAATTCTGCTCCTGTGACTTTCTATTGAGTTGTCTAATTCTGAAATTTTATTGTTAATCTTCTGGATTTCTGATTGCTGTCTCTCTATGGATTCTTGCAGCCTATTGAATTTGGCATTATGTTCTTGAATAACTTTTTTAAATTCCGCTACTACTGTGTCTGTATGTTCCCTGGATGTTTCTGCATTCTGTAGAATTTCTTTTCTTATTTCTTGAAGAGTTGTGTGTATTATTCTTTTGTATTCTGCCTTTGGTAATTCCAAGAAGTTCTCTTCCTCCAGAGAATTTATTGATTCTTTATTTTGGGAGCTTGCTGAAGCCATCATGGACTGCCTCTTTATGTGACTTGATATTGACTGTTGTCTCCAAGCCATCAATAATTTATTATAATTTTATTTTGTATTTGCTTAATGAGACCTAGCTTATTTTGTTTTGTTTTGATATGCCCAGATAGGCTGCTCGTGCACACTAGTTTGATTTTTGACACTTTTGGGTCTCTAACGTCCTGTCACCAGGTAGTTAGTTTTGTAACTAAGTATCTGCACACAGAAATCTGTTAAGTTTTCCTATATGGGTTCAGCTCGGGTGTTCAGTCAGTTGGTCACCAAGTGTGTGATGCAGGCTCTCACCCCCAGTCCTAGAGAGGCATGGGTGATTGGTGCAGGCACTGGACTCTGGCTGTGGTAGGGGATTGTACGCTGAGCCAGGCATGGGGCTGACAGCTGCCCCTGAGAGTCTGAAAGGAAAGTGTGTCCCTATTCTCTAGGGTGAGTAGGTAGGTGAGTTTTGCAGCTGGACTATGAGCACCCCACTCTTGGCCGTAAAGACTCAAGGGCACCACCTTTTCTTGGACTCCTGTAGCAGGTGACTAGGCGCTTTAGGTGCTACGACCAGTCCTCAAGCCCCTGTTGCAGATCGATAAAAGTGCCTACTTAAGGGGCAGGGTTGTTTCGAGGGTCACAAATCTGCCGGTTTACAGCTGAAGCAGTTGAAGTTAAACTTCAGATGTTTGCCCTATTGTTCTGTGGCAGTGAGGACTAATGCTGTTGAGATGGGTCCCCACAAGTCTATACAGGGTTGTAAGGCACTCAGAGTCTGCGGACCCCTGATACCTGTGCCCAGCAAAGGAGCTGTGCCGTCCCTGTGTTCCTGGCCTAGGGGAGCCAGCAGCTTATTTGTTCCCTCTCCAAGGTCAGGAGGATGGGTCAAGGCACCTTTTGGGATCTACTTCTGGCCCAGCAGACTCCCAGTGCAGAGTGCAGAGGCAGGAGGTAAAAGGGAGAGAGGTTTTTCCCAAATGGGCTTTTTTTTTTTTTTTAATCCCCGCAAAATGGTGCACACATGTACTTATCTTAGCCTCTTGGGAGCTGCTCTTCACTGGTTCGGAGTGTCCAAGCAGAATCTCTGCTGCTGGGTCTCTCTCGATGTGGAAACTGTTTCCGAGTGTGTGCACAGCACAGCTGTTTGCCTGCTTCACCATGGACCGGTGTGGCTGTGGAGCTGCAGTTTCGCCGCCGGAGCTCTGGCCCTCCTCAGCTCTTCCAAACGGTCTCCTTGGATTTTTTAACCTTGCCGTATTCAGGGCTCGCAGATATTCAATCAAATCACTTGTTTTTCAAGGTCCTTGTTGTAAGAGGATATAGGAAGCGTCTAACTACTCCGCCATGTTGACCACGCCTCCCTGTTTGTTTGTTTTTTAATGACAGATAATCTTTACATATCTTTGGTGTGGGAGAGAAAAATTTTTTTAAAAATTGTGTTTTAATTTGCTCTAAAATGTATTCTGTGCATTCTAAACTGAAGTGGTTTATGAAGGTTAGCATTTTTATAATTTTACATAATATATCATTACTTAAGGAATCCTGGGTAGCACAAATGGTTAATCCCTCCACTACTAGCTGAGCAAGGTTGGTGGTTTGAACCCACCCAGAGGCTCCTAGGGAGACAAGCCTGATGACCTGCTACGGAAAGGTCACAGCCTTGAAAACCCTGTGGAGCAATTCTACTTTGCACATGTGGGGTGGCTGTGAGTCGGAATCGACTCAACGCAGTTAACAATAACCGCAAATCAAACATCTATCTTTTTAAGGTCAGTTGTGAGTAGAACTGAAAAAAAATTGTGGATTAGACAATGAACGAGTATACTGTGATAACTGTGGTCTTGATAGTACAGTTCTTTAGGTAGAAGCTTTAGTACCCCTCTTCTGTACCCCAGGCTTTGACTGCAATTTTATATGTGGGCTTATTCGACTATATCTGTCTCCTTCACCACACTGTAAACTCCATGAAGGCAGGGGCCTTGCCCCCCACCCCCCCACAATTATTTCCTTTGCTTAACAAGTATTTGTTGAGTAAATGAATGAATTCATCAACTCATAATGTAATTTATTTTTATTTGTCCTCCTTTTATATTTCCTTAAATAGGAAAGAAAAGGATAGATTTAAAGCCACTACGCAGAAACTGGAGCCCTGGCAGCATGGTAGTTAAGAGCTATGGCTGCTACCAAAAGGTCAGCAGTTCGAATTTACCAGCCTCTCCTTGGAAATCCTGTGGGGGCAGTTTTACTGTATTCTGTAGGGTCTCTATGAGTCAGAATTGAATCAATGGCAACAGTTTTGTTTTTTTTTTAATGCAGGAATTAATCATTATTTGAGTTCATTTTTATCTAAAACATGGTGTGCCACTTGGTTTGCATATATGTCTTACTGGAAAAATACTTGAAAAACATTCCTTTATGTTATTAATTTGATAATTATATTATCCCTCCATTATACAGTGTTTTACTCTTTCCCTGTCTACATAGTAAACTGGTCATATAAATATAAATATAAAATCTCTCTCTCTGTCTGTCATCTCTGAAGCAACATGTAAAATACATGTACTCAGTAATGTTTGCATGGTGTAGTGGTTTAGTTGCAAGGGTTTAGTCAGGAGTCTGAGTTGCACTCTGGAGATGATGCCACTTATTGGCTAGCAATGACCTTATGCAACCTCTCTGAGCCTTAGTTTCTTCATCTGTCAAATAGAAGTAATAGTATCTGAGTGGACCGATGTGAGGAATAAGTAGGATTATGCATTGTAAATCACCCAGATTGTGCCTGGCATAATAATAATGGCTGTTTTCTGGGTGTTAAATAACTCCTAACTGTAATAATGAATGGTCATGACCTTGGCATAGTTTTCATTCAAAACTATAAAGGGTTAAATTGGCAACCAAAAATACAGTGAAGAAATGAAGAATTCTGAGGGCAGCATTCAAAGAAACACTTTTCTAGGATTATCTATTAGACATTGCCACCATCTCAGTAGATATTTTTTGCTAATTGACTTGAGTAAGCCTTTCAGTTTTCTTTTTAAATGAGTTTGGAAAATCTCATATAGTCATGCCCTTTTCCTTTAACAAAAATGTTGACAGAGAGAAAAGGACAATTGGCTAGAAGTAGGCAGTGTTTAAAGTTGGCTGAGTGCCTTGTTTTAAAGAGCTGTAAACACTAGACTAACGCAGGCAGAACTATTTCACAAAAGAGAAAAATGCAGTTTCAAAATAGGGTAAATGTTTTTATGGTTGGATATAAAACATATATTAAGCTCTAAATGATCTGTATTTCTATTATTCTTCGGATACAAACAGGATTCTTGGTTCTAGGGGATAGTTGTGGCTCTGCAGAACTGGATGTGTATCTGGAGGGGGCTTGGAAGCCTTACAGTACACACACAAAGAGTAATTTTGCCTTTGCCAGTTTAAAAAATCAGTTTGCAGTGGAGAAATAGACGAGTTATAAATGGAGTTTACATGATTGGAAATCAAAAGTAAAGTTGGGACGTTTGATAACCACAAGTATGCCACAACTCCAGAAACTTAATTTCCATTATATGATAACATCCTCTTTTCCCATCCTGCCCCAATATCCAGCAAACCCACAACACTGCAGAAATATTAAGTCACTTTTGTACTTTGGGAAATTGGGAGCGCCATGCTATGTGGGGATGTGTCCACAACCAGATCATTCAAAACAATCTCAAAATTTACTAATACATACTGTTGGGTGAAAATATAACTAGGATAAAAGTAGTAGGTATTAACTGAGTACTAGATTGTAATTTTTTTGTCTTATTTATGAGAAAACAGTTTTTTTTAGGTCTAACATATATATATGTATATAATTTTTAATGTTACAATTATATGTATGTGTGTATATATATATAGAAAGAGAACGAGTGAGTGAGCGCACACAAGAGCTAACCCCGGTGGCGCAACGGTTAAGGGCTCCATCGCTAATCGAAAAGTCAACAGTTTGAACCCACCAGCCGCTCCTCAGGAGAAAAGTCCTGACGATCTGCTCCCGCAAAGATTACAATTTAGGAAACTCTATGGTACAGTTCTCCTCTATTGCATGAGGACACTATGAGTTGGAATAGACTCCACGGCACACAACATATAGATCACACAACATATATATATATATGTACACACACACATATAGATCAGCTTATTGTGTTATAGTTTGCTTTGTATAAATGTATAATAAACTCTCCATACTTTTCAGAAAATAAGGGTTAGGTGCATGTAATATCATTCTCAAAATTAATTTTAAAACGCAATTGTATAACAATTGCTTCCTATTTATGTTCACACTTATAAATGATCTGAATTCTGTCCCTTTCCCCAGAGTAAGAGGCAATTCAGATTCTGTGCTAATTAATTCCTGTTAGTCTTATGAAGTACCAGTTTTATTATGGGTATTGTTAGTCTCTGGGGCTTGACCCAGGACCACCAAATAAAAAATTCAGAACCACACATTGTTTGAGAATTACCAATGTCTCAAGATCAGTTAAGTAAGAGTAGTAAACTTTGAAAAGATGTGGGAAAATGAACATAAATGTCTTAAGGGTAAGATTTTTCTCCCTTTTCCCCTATTTTTAAAGTCCACTGGCACTACTGTTTAGTATGTTACAACATTTGGAGCAACATAGCAACAGCTGTGCTCAAGAAATTGAAGGTAAATCTGATGTTTTTTTACCGTGTAGCATTAAAATAAGTAGATATGTGTTTTCTATGATACATGTATATCTTTTCATCATGCAGTAAGGTCTGTATTATTACACAGGCTTTCCCCCCTTAATCCTTGAATATTTAGGGGGTTTGGAAAAAATGAAATGTCTTTGTATTCCCTACATGGTCAGTCTTTTCTATATTGCATTAAATTTTCTTTCGTCTGTCTTTTTTTGATCAATGTGATGAATCAATACCTTAGCCATTGAAGGCCCCCTAGAGACCATATTCTCTAAGCACCTCATTTTCTAGAGAGCCCAGTGGAGACTGAGGTTCTTCTAGTAAACACAGAGTTGGTTCCCTTTTTCTTATGCAATTCCTAAGTGTGTCATGAGTTAGATCAGAGGAATATCATTGTTTCTCCTTTACTGGTAGAGAAATGAAAGGAATAGAGAAGTAAATACTGAGTTATCTTAAGTTTCAGATCTTGAAGTAAAAGCCAGTGTAGAAAGCAAATCATTTGAAACCAATACACAACTTTTCCCTTTACTCTTTAAAATCTGAGAGCAATTGCATGGACCAACTGAGTAGGCCACGCTCAGGAAGACTCTCATAGGTTTTGGTGGAAAGAAAAAACATCTGGCTAATCATGTTAGAGAACACTAGTAACACTAATAAGATTTTTGTTTTTTCTTTGCAAGTAATGGATACTGACTATGGCTAACTGAAATGAAGAGGGATTGATTGGGAGGATGCTGGCGTAGTCAGTAGAGTCAAAAGACTTGCTGAACGGACCTCCAGAAGGGTAGCACCTGGGGCATTTCAGGGACTGTTACTCTAGAGTTTTGTCATTGAGGTTTTTCAGCTCCCATGACCTTCCATTTTTCTGTGTCTTCATTTCAATGCTCAGGAGAGTGAATCTGATTGATACAGCCTGGATCATGCATCCACCCTCACGCCAGTTAGTTATGGCCAAATGGCAAGATCAAAGGCAGAGACATGGTGGACACTCCAGGCCCACGTCGGCTTATCTGGCTATTCCTAGAAAAGGAGTGTGATGGTTAAGATTGTGTGTCAACTTGGCTGTGCCATGATTCTTAGTGTTTATATATGATCACTCCTGCAATTGAATCTGCTGTGAGTAGCCAGTCAGTTGAAAGGGAGTTTCCTTGGGGGTGTGGCCTGTATCTGAATATAAGCAGACATTCTGGCTTTTTGCTCACTCTGGATCCTGCGGCTGCCTCCTGTTCATCTGACCTCTGGTTCTTGGGACTTGAGCTATCAGCTTATCTGCCAGTCTTGGGATTTGTGGCTCTTCACAGCCTGTGAGCGCATCTCTACTCTCCGACCTACCAATCTTGGGTTCATCAGCCCCCTGCAGCTGTGTGAATCAGGAGAAGCCTTGTAGTCTTTCCTGCCAGTCTTGGTATACATCAATATTCATGGCCTGTGAGCAAGAGCCCTGCTTTCCAACCTGCTGATCTTGGGTTCGCCAGCCCCTGCGGCTACATGAATTGGGAGAAGCCTCTATCCTAATCCATAGACTTGGGACATTCCAGCCTCTACAATTGCGTGAGCTGTTTCTTTGATATAAATCTTTCTGTATACATATTTATATGCTTTACTGGTTTTGCTTCTGTAGAGAACCCAGCCTAAGACGAGAAGGAATCCCTGTGAGCTGGGAATGCACCTAATTGACATTAGCCTAAGTCCCAAGTGTACTAATAGATAATGCAAACCAAGGAATTATTGTATACACATATTCAACTCCTCTACCACCACACAACTGATTCTAGATCCCAGAAAACAGTGTGGCAAAAGAAAGAACTAATATTTTTTCAGTGTTTACAGTGTGCTAAGCATAGTGCTAGGCAGTACACATGTATCATTTGATGTGATCCTCACAACAACACTGTGAGATGGGTAATATTTTTATGCTCATTTTTACACGAGAGTGAGCTGAAGAGGTCGCGTATCTCCAAATAGCACAGTTAGCTGAATGGTAGAAAGAATATTTTTATCCAGCTTTGACTCTACAGCCCATATTTTAAAGGAGTAATTGACATTTCTATAATTGAGAAAAACCTAACTAGTACTCACCACATTGAAATGTAGCTATTTGTTTACAGCTTATCCCTCCTCCTAAGATTTGAGCAATCTGCAAACAGATTGTCTTACTATATCTATATTTAACGCATAATAGAGTGCCTAGCATATAACTGATGTTAAATATTAGTTGGAATTAATAAAACAGTAAGTGAATAAACATTTGACTGAATCACTTATCCTGTTCCAAGCTAATAAATCTCACAGTAGAATTAACTATTAAAGTGTTTATCACTGCAAACTTTTCTGCTAGATGATGTGTTGAATCAGTTGTTTAGCCCTAACCACCTTTAGGACAGACGTATTGCCTCCTCTTAGAGGACTTAATTTATTCAGAGTAATAAAATTCAGAGACATGAATAGAAACATTTGCTAAAAATTACATTAGCAGTACTATTAAATGCACAGTAAATACTGTAGGAGCTCAGAGGAGCATGTTTTCCCAGAAGCTGGGGCAGTTAGGGAAGGTGTTATGGAAGACATGGAATTCAAGCTGCCCATTGGACATACTAGAGTTATGTAGCTAGGGGGAAGAACATTTTAGGCAGGGGAAACAGCACTAACAATGGCACAGCATTATTAAGAAATGTTTGTGGCATTCTTGGAAAAGTTGATTAGAAGAGTTACCTGCTGGGATTTCTCTTTAGAGTCAAGCAAATTTTGGTTATGTTTCACCATCCTCCGTGTTCCCTCTACCCCCAGCTTATTTATGGTAAAAATGAAGATTTATCTAAATGACTTATGAGAGAACACCCCGTGTTTCTCTGAAAATGGGAGTCATTGGTCTTAGTACAAGACACAGAAGCCCAAGTAGCGGTCTAGCTCAGTGCACACTGCCCATGGATCAGTTATACCATCAGGAGTTCGAACAGATAAAACTTTGTCTAAGTCAGGAGTGCAGACCCCTTTCCTACTGATGTTCAGTTCACTACGGTGTCAGTCAATCAAGACTTTGTAAATCATGTAACCAATTAAGGAAAATTCGAATTGTTCAAAATTTACTGAATGCGATGGACTATTATAGAAAATTCAGTGGCAGTTATACCACAGATATTCAAATGTGTAGAAGTCATTATATTATTATAAGACAAGTTTGCATACTTACTCATATACAGTAATGTATCACATCTGCTAGTATCCACACCAACCCATGGCGCTTCAGATCTTAAGTATTTTGATATGCTTTCTTCCCTAGACAGTGACTGTAATGAGAAGAGGCCCTTGGGTATTCAGAACTATTTATTAAGAAACTTTAAAAATTAATTACAAATGGTGAGTTTTAAATGGTACCCTAGAGATATGAAAGATCATTTATGATTCCAAAGGCACCAAACTTGGAATCAGGATATAGCTTATAACTTGTTCAACATGTTAAACAAAACACGCAAACAAAAGCAACAAAAATAAATTCAACTTTTTGCTGTCATTCCATTTCGGAAGGAAATATGTCCCAAAGGAAGGATGTTGAGGTATAAAACATTTAATACTCTGCAACAATACCTTGGTTGGCAAATAGTTAAAGATGATTAATGCCTAATACATTAGACACCGTCTTAAATACAGGGGAAATATTAAAAATGTTAGACTCTGGAAAGCACATTAATTTTGTGTATGTTTAAAAAATGTATATTTTTAAATGTATGTATAAATTATGTTGGTTTAAAGTCATTTACATATTTTTAAAATGCAGGTATAATTCTGTCTCCCACATTTAGCTAACACTTATTTTCAAGAGAAGAACTGGGCTCCAATGTACCAGAATGAAATAAATTTGTAACTTTATTTTATTAACCTTGTAGCCTCCAGTAGTCTAGAATATGGTTGTTGACCTGTGTATTCTCAACTGGTGTTTCATCTGGGCACGTAAATAAGTGTTTTAAAGTACGTAGAGGAATCACATTGTTAGTAAAGTCAAAGCTTAAATAAAAAGTCAATTTTAAACCCTGTGTCTGAATGCCTCTTATCCAAACCCCACTGGTAAGGATATTCTGAAGACTTCTAAAGACCAGCAGCAGTGTGAGAATCTGTTTCCTATCTTAACTTCCAGAGGTTCTCTTTTCCTCCAGAGGTTCTACTTGTAAATATACATAAACATCTTTTCCTTGCTCTATTACTTTTGTTCTGTTTTAATGGGAAAACAATAACATGTTTAATTCAGAAACCACTTTTAAAGTTCTCCATTGGGAAGCATTTTGTCAAGGAGTGTAAATCTGTAGTCATAAATTTATAGTGTGTGCAGCTGTCCTGCATATTGATTAAGGATTATATCTGTACACCTGCTCACATGAAATGGTATACATTCTTGCTTGCAGTCACTGCCTGCTATTATCATTCTCTTTTTTAAGGCTCAGGGTTGAAATATAAATTAAGTCAAATCATACTATCTGTATGCACAATAGTGCTTACTACTTCACTCTATACAAAGTATAAATTTTGTTAAGTGCTACCCTCTCTCCCTAATGCCCTTGTTTAACAGAGTTCCACCAAACAAGCATTGCTTTTTGCACGTTTTGTGCTTGCCTGTATGTGTACAAAAACTCTAGTCTTCCATGTGTGCTGTGACATACATACCATGTTGCCAAGAAATTGCTACTTGCATATTTCTGTCGTCACCCTGAGGACGTCGAAATTGTTGTGAAGCTTTTCAATGCTAACCTCCATATTATTTTAGAAATATTGTTAGCTCTCTTCAAAAATATTGTATTGGCATTGCAATAAAATAGCAAAATTACCTCGTTGAGAAAAGGTATATCTTTTCAGAGAAAAATACTTCTTTACAGCTGTTTTGGTGGGACCATTTCTTTATCTGTAAATCTTCTTTTTTCTGATATGAAGTATGAAGGGGACCTTTTTTTGTTTTGTAGAATTTGTGTTCTTCCATTACTTTGGAAATAATAGGTGATCAATGAATATTTGAATAAATGAATGAATAAGACATAATACAATTATATTTAGCTTTGTTACTAATTACTGATTTCACAAAACTTTTCATAACTATTTGCCAATTTCGAAGGAGCCCAGAGGGCACACTAGTTAAATGCTTGGCTGCTAACCTAAAGGGTGGAGGTTTGAACCCATCAGCTGCTCCATGGGAGAAAGATGTGGCAGTCTTTTGCCATAAAGATTACAACCTTGGAAACCCTCTGGGACAGTAGGATCTGTAACCTGCGGGAAAAGGAGCTTTGGTGGTACAGTGGTTAAGCACTCAGCTGCTAACCAAAGGGTCAGCAGTTAGAACCCACCAGCTGTTCTGCAGGAGAAAGACGTCGCAGTATGCTTCTGTATAGGTTACAGCCTTGGAAATCCTATGGGACAATTCTGCTTTGTCCTGTAGGGTCACTGTGAGTTGGAATCGACTTGAGGGCACACAGCAACACTAACAGTAACAATCTGCAGGAGATTTGGGGGAATATTTTATGGGTAGATGAATATTACTTTTCTGATACTGATGCAAGTTGCTGAGTGTTTAACATGGAATTCTTACTTTCTCTAAGGAAGTGCAATAGTAGTGAATAAGATTTTTTCTCACTGCTTAAGAGCCTCTGAGCATCTTAACACAATGTGGGAAGTGACAGACATGAAGGAAAACCTATCACAGTACACCGATGGTGTAGTCACAGTGGAAGAGACCGCATGGTCAAAACTTTAACTAGACAGTGGAAATTTAGTTGCTATGTTCTTTGGAATGAGTGTTCTGGTTTAAAAGAGTGGGTTAGTATAAAACATTCCCAGCGCATCGGCCCGCCTTCCCTCCTACCGGCCGGCCGGCAGAACTTTTTTGTGTTGACCGAGTGGTTCTTGTAATTTGATAACTGACTGGAAAGACTTTGTGGTGGAGCTCTGCAGGGTTGCACACAAGTCTCTTGGCAGCTGCCGACAAGTTTTCTTGTTTTTTAAAAAAAACTTGGTCTTATGTAAATTCAAAAAAATTTTCTGATGCTTTTACTAAGTGAGTGGAGCAATATAACTTACTGACAAAGGAGGATTGATGACATTTATAGAAAAAAGGGTTCATTAGATTATGCTGATAGGGCGGGAGGGCGGAGCATACGGGGACAACAAAAGGCCCCGACCTGAGGAGACCTTATGAAAGAAAGTGTGAGTTAATGGGGCTGCTGTTGCCTCCCTGCTGTCGGCTGTCGTAGGCTGCCCACTGCACACCTGCGGGGGCCAGGAAGCCCTCGTGCCTTGTGCAGCCTCGCTGAGTACACGGCCATCTCCATACTGCATATTGCAAATTCAGGCACCCACAAGATTAGAACAGCGGGTTATTAGCCTGGCAACTAACTTTTTAGAAGCTGCCTTTATTGTGAAAAGGAGCATACCTACCAACAAGTGCATGAAATATATCTATACAGTTTAAATCATAATAACAACTTTGGTGCTGGGTGTGCCCGTGAAAAAATGGAACTCTACCTGTACTGTAGATTACCCCTTTGATGGTATCCTCTCCGTACAACCTCCCAGAGAACCTTTATCCTGAATTTCCTGTTAAATATCCCTTTGCTTTTCCTATGTTTCACTATCTAGGTACATATCTATAAATACATTTTAAACTATTAAACTATGTGGTTAAATATATTTTTAACTTTTCAAATTAGCAAAAAATAATATCTAGTGCTGGTTAAGATAGAGATAAACTGGTGTTTATTATCTGGTGACTGTTTTAAACATCGCTGTGGTAAAACTCTATGTGTCCTTTCGTTTTTCCATCTGTCTTAGGTGATAAATCACTCTTAGGTGATACAAATATAAATGTATTTTATGTACTTATTCCTACATTACTGTACATCATAAAATATATATATTTTCATACAGAGTTTTAATCATAAAACCATATATATTGTACTATATTTTATGGAAACACATCCACTGTAACAAAAAGCAATTTGGCAATAAATATCAAAACCCATAAAATCTTCATATCCTTTACTCTGTTAATTCTACTTTTGGGAATTTGTCCTAGCGATATATTTTTCCCCTAAAAAGTGTAAAGTTATATGATAAAGCTCTTCACGGCAGCATTATTTATGATCTCGAAAACTTGAAAATAATCTAAATATCTAACGATAGGGGAGCAGTTAATTAAACTGTGCTGTTTCTTCTCGTTGGACTAATCTGCAGCAATTATGAATAATAGTATGAAAGCTACACAGAAACACGAGAATTCTTTTGATTTAATGCTGAGTAAAAACAGAAAGCAGGATATACGACTTGCGCACTGTTAGACAGAAAAACCCACATGAAAAGACTAGAAGATTAAATAACAATCTAATTTTTTCCCCATTGGTTGTGAAATATCAGCTAATTTTGTCTTATTCATAAATTTTCTATAATGTAGAAACTTTGTGTTTTGAATTTTAAGAAAAATAGAATAGACTTAGACATTTTCCAATAGAAACTTTTATTTGCTATGTCTGAAAGAATAAATTAAAATTATGTTTGATTTTTTGAATGAGAGAGGAATAGTGCTTTGTATATAGTTGGGATTCAAATATTTATTGTTTAATCACGAACATTATGATAATTTGCCTTTAAATTCGAAGTTTTGAAATAGCTGTTGGCTGCATGAAGATTTAATAAGGCAGTTTGTCTATACTCTAAGAATCTTTTCAGGAGAAAGTAAAACTGCATAAAACAGACTATAATCCCTAAAGATATTCTAAATACAGTGTAAAAGTTTAGAAGCTTAAAGAAAAGAGTAGCAAAAATTACATTTAAAAGGTCAACTAGAATAGAGACTCTCTTTACTGACCTTCATTTGTCTGATTCCCTAGATCATCAACTAATGCTTTTCATTCCTTCTCTGAAACATACTGACTGACATAAGACCCTCTAGTATGTCCACAAGGAGCCCTAGTGGCACAATGGTTAGGTGGTCAGTTGCTAACCGAAAGGTCATGAGTTTGAACCCACTAGCCAATCCGTGGGAGAAAAGACCTGGTGATCTGCTCCTGTAAAGATAACAACCTAAGAAACCCTATGATGTAGGTCTGCTCTGTCATATAGGGTTGCCACTGAGTTGGAATTGATTCGATGACACACGACGACAACAGTATGTCCACATGCATGATTCTGCTCCTGTTGGCTTAGTTGTATACTTCTTGTTGTTGTTAGGTGCCATGGAGTTGGTTTTGCCTCATAGTGAAACTGTGTATGTCAACTGCTTGGTCCTGTGCCATCATGGCAATAGTAGGTATGTTTGAGCTCATTGTTGCAGCTATTCTGTCAGTCCATCATGTCCATCCTGATAACATGACCAAAGTACATAAGATGAAGTCTCGCCATCCTCCCTGCTAAGGAGCATTCTGGTTGTACTTTCAAGGCAGATTTGTTTGTTCTTCTGGCAGTCCATGGTGTATTCAATATTCTTCACCAACACCACAAGTCAAATGTATCAAGTCTTCAGTCTTCCTTTTTCATTGTCCAGCTTTTGCGTGCATATGAGGCGATTGAAAATACCATGGCTTGGGTCAAGTACACCTTAGTCCTCAAAGTGACACAGTTGCTTTTGAACACCGTAAGGAGGCCTTTTGCAGCAGATTTGCCCAATGCAGTACATTGTTTGATTTCTTGACTGCTGCTTCCATGGGCATTGATTGTGGATCCAAGTAAAATGAAATCCTTGACAACTTCGATCTTTTCTCTGTTTATCATCATGTTGCTTATTGATCCAGTGTGAGGATTTTTGTTTTCTTTATGTTGAGGTGTAATCCGTACTGAAGGCTGTGGTCTTTGATCTTCATCAGTAAGTGCTTCAAGTCCTGTTTGCTTTCAGCAAGCAAGACTCTGTCATCTGCATATCGCAGGTTGTTAAATGATCTTCCACCAATCCTGATGCCACATTCTTCTCCATGTAGTGCAGTTTCTCAGATTATTTGCTCAGCATAGAGGTTGAATAAGTATGATGAAAGGATACAACCCTGATGCACACCTTTCCTGATTTTAAAACACACAGTATCCCCTTGTTCTGTTTGAACGACTGCCTCTTGGTCTATGTACAGGTTCCCCGTGGACACAATTAAGTGTTCTGGAATTCCCATTCTTCATAATGTTATTCATAATTTGTTATGATCCCTATGGTTGAATCCTTTGTGTAGTAAATAAAACACAGGTAAACATCTTTCTGGTATTCTCTGCTTTCAGCCAAGATCCATCTGACATCAGCAATGATATCCCTTGTTCCACGTTGTCTTCTGAATCTGGCTCGAATTATTGGCAATTTCCTTCGATACACGGCTGCAGCTGTTTTTGAATTATCTTCAGCAAAATTTTGCTTGCATGTGATATCTGGCTCTAGAAACAACTCATTCCTTTCATAGCAATTTAATTGGTTTGCATGATATTTGAATTTTTTGATTCCAGCTGCAGTGCAGTGGATTGCTTTGTGGCCTTTCTCGCCATGGTCTTGTAACTCTCACCCAAGTAATTGGCTGGAACTATGCACATAGGGTAATAGTGGCCCACCAAGGGGATTGGTCAGTTTTGTCATCCAACTAGGCTTAAAATGAGCCATCCCACAGAAGGGAAAGATAGGATCTCACCACCACCAAGGAAGAAGGGTTAAGAATGGAGCACATCCTTTGGACCTGGGATTCCTGCGCTGAGAAGCTCCTGGAACCAGGAGACAGAGAGCGACAGAGAGAGAGCTATAACATTGAAGACTGTCAGATGCGCTGGCAGAGGAACGGTGGCAGAGAGACCAACAGGAGATATTGGCAGGAGAGACTGGCAGGAGATGGCATGGTGGGCTTCCCAGCCCATGGAGTGAGAAAACTGAGTGCCTTTGGGCAGGAGGCATGCTGGAGGAGTAGGGTGCCTCTGCGCACTTGTTAGAGTTGGTTTGCTGACCCACAGAGCTAGAACTGAGTGCCTTTGGGCCGATCTAAAAGAGCTTTGTAGTGCTTGCTGAGCAGGGCAGAGGCCAAGGGGCTAGAGAAAGGCATGCCTTTGGGCACAGCTGAAAAGAGGCTGTCCTGATGGAAGGTCTGTATCCTGAGTGTTCCTGAACCTGAATTGTAACCTGTTACTCTGTAAATCTCTAACTGTGAGTAGGTCTGTGAGTTCTTTGTGGCCATTGCAATGAATTACTGAACCCAGCAGAGAAGTAGAGAGTGCCATGGTGGGGGACTGTTGGTGTTAGAACTGGGAAAGATGGCGGAGAGAGGAGGCGTGTCTGACCTCTGCCTCATAGGGATCAGCCTTGGGCTGTTGATCTTGATTCTTCTTCCGCCTTGGGAAGTTAGAGGAGGTCAGACACCGTCCCCACACCATTTTTACGCCAGCAGATATAACTGACATAAACAGGTTTGAGAACAAACAATTGACTCTTGGAAAGCGTAGTCTATTGCTTGCTCCCAACCTGTTTGGGTCAGTTAAATTTGTTGAAATTAAAAAATTGAAATATGCAAATCAATGAAATTACTATGAAGTCTAGAACTAGACTGAAATTCTTTGAAATGATTACTTTAAAAAAGTTACTGTCTAATTAAGGTGTGATCAAAAGCACTGTTGCCAAAGAAGGAAAACAGAATTGTAAAAATCGAGAAGGCTACTGCATTAGATTGCTGCAGGAGTATCAGAGTTCTAGCTCCACTCTAATGTACCTAAACTAGAATGTGTAGAGGATACGTCATGGGTTTATGCAAGACTTGGTTCTGAATTACAGTCTCCAAAGAAAGGAACTTAGGCTCACATCACCAATGTAAATA
>NW_004443954.1:6062877-6082182 GCF_000243295.1 Trichechus manatus latirostris
ATATATAATATACATATATATATATATATAATATATATATATATACACATATATATATAAAAAACTAAAATCTAAATATTTTAAGTATGTTTGTGCATATTTGTGATTCTCCCTTTTAACCAGCTCTTTTTATTTATGTGACCATTTGTCAGTCCTGTTTGCATTTTATAAGGGCTTCTATTCATTTACTTTAATGGTATCAACAGCTTCTGCATTCTAAATGTAATTGTATGCAGGCAACAATCCATATATTAACAGTAATATAATTTAACAGTGTCTTCAAACCTTTTTGAACAAGGTAGGCACTAGTAAAGTCTTATCATACAGATTGAATAAGTATGAGAAGTGTTAAATTCAGACATAGGTATTTTTTTTTAATAAATGAAGTGGCTCTACTTTATCATTCCAGATTTCTTTAAAACTATATATGGATCCCAATGTAAATAGTACAGTGAGAAATACTAGTATTTTTAGGAACAGAGTAAGACATGGTCCTTTGTTGCTAAGAGGGAAGTTGTAGTCCTGTTTTTGAAAATAGACAGTGAAGTACAGAAATGTGGTTGGCAACAAGCTTTGCAAGATCACCAGTAGGAAGTGAGTTTGAAAACAAATTTAAATATAAGGCTTATAATTTTGGGTAGGTAGTACAAATTGAATGCATATTATTATTGTATTTAAATGAATAAACGACTGTAGGTTATAATTTGTTGTTTTCATTTTAGAGGTGAATAGATGGAGATTTAGAAATCTCAAATTGTAGTAATAAGCGATATTGCAAGCAGCCAAAAACAACCAAAATGCTGTGGTAAAGAATTGCTGATGTGACTGTACCTGCTACCCAGGTACCATTATGATGCCAACATCACAAGCATATTCTAAATATTATTTCTGTCTATATTTACTGAGGGACAACTAGGTACATCGCATTGCCTGTTAGCTTGCTTTTGGAGTCTTCTTTTCCTGTGTAGGAGACAGTCTTGGAAGAAGGGAAAGGTGTCTGTTTCTGATTAAGAGAATTTCAGTAGACTGCTGCAGCTCAGAAAGCCAGCTCATGACGAGGTGGATGATGTCAGCCGGGAAGAGTATTTGTCATTAAAGGCAGGAAGAACTTGGAGGGAGAAACCTTACACATGGCATCAGTAGCAGAAAAGTCTATAAGTTTTTGGAGATACAGCAATCAGTATCGAATTTGCAATATATAGGAAAATGGCTGTAGGAAGAGTCTCGAAAGAGGCCTGTGAGTGAAGGAGGGGGAAAAGGAAATGTAGAAGATACTGTTTTTGTTTTGTTTTTCCTCTCTCTGCTTTTAAAACAACATAGTAATGGGAGAAAGCAAAGGAGGTACCTGAAGAAAGATTATTTAGAAGTGGTAGATAAAAAGGCATCTGAATAACACCGCCTGAACAAGGTCAGTGTAGTGGGCTTTCTTATTATAATGCAGTGAAGGTGATCCCAAAAGGCATTTTGACAAACTTAAATCCTAGGTAGCATAGTACTCTTGGGTAGCTTTAAATCTTCAGAGAAATGTTCTTCACTCTAGGGAAAATGTAACGGTAGGAGGATTCCAATAAGGAGGAAAAACTTTAGGCATGATGACCACAAGAAGATCAGAATTAAAGACTGTGTGATCTTAAACAATTGAGCAGTGGTCGTAAGGAATGTTTGGGACCGTTCTGTGGCAGCTGTGGCAGACCAGTGGGAATAGGCGACTATTGAGATTATATTGTGGTTAAGGACGTACTCACACACACGTAATATATGTGCATATATGGCTTGAGTGTGTGTGTATACACGTATGTATCAAGAAATAACCTAAGCATAATGTGTGGCTATAAATACAGTGTTTCAAATGTCAGTATCAGACATGAAATGTCAGAATTGGAATTAACCTTAAAAAAACAAAAAAAGTTGCCATTAAGTCAACTCCAACTCATGGCAAGCCCACATACATCAGAGTGAAACTGCTCCATAGGATTTTCAATGGCTGGTTTTTCAGAAGTAGACCACCAGGCTTTTGTTCTGAGGCACTTCTGGGTGGACTTCAACTTCCAGCCTTTTGGTTAGCAGCTGTGCATGTTAACCATTTGTGCCACCCAGGGAATCCTGGAATTAACCTTAGAAATCATCTGATTCTACTTGTTATGTCGTGATACATGAACCACTCCTTAACATGTCACATATGTGATTATCTAACTGATGCTTAAAGTTGTCCATTTAAAACTCATAGGTTTACAAGGCATTCCAATTTCTAATTAGACAGATGGTAAGTCTGGAGAGCAACACATTTCTCTCTGTCCTTGTGAAATTTATCATCCCAGCTCATCATTTTGGTGTCTTAAGCCATAGTTCGGAAGCCATATACCTTTTGTCCAGTCTGTGCTGTCTAGTACAGTGGCCACTAGCCACATGTAACCTTTGAGAACCTGAAATATAGTTAGTCCCCAATTGGAATGTGCTGTACACAGCAGATTTTGAAGATGTAGTACCAACAAAAAGTATAAAATATCTCAATAATTTCAATATTGATTGTTGAAATGATAATATTTTTGATATATTGGGTTCAATAAAATACATTATTAAAGTTACTTTGACTTTATTTTTACTTTTTAAAATGTAGCTACAAGAAAATTCCAAATTACATGAAATAAAAATTACATAAATTCTTGAAATTATATGCTCGCGTTACATTTCTGTTAGACAGCGCTGGTCTGGATTATATTTACAGCCAGTTCTTTTATTTGCATACCCTCCTTCTTATTTTCCTAAGCCCCAGGTTCCATCAGCCAATGTAATGAACACAAAACCTACACACTTCAGAATTCTTTAATTTCCAGCCAAAGACTTGAAAAGCCCTAAAGCTCCTTTCTCTTCCCTAGAGACTTGTATTCTTTAAGTCCTTGTTCCCCAAACTTGCAAGGTCACCACAATCACCTGGGGTGCTTACGAAAGCACTGACATATAAACCTTCCCCAGTCTACTGACTTGGGGGCCCAGTCCTGTGGGCACGCATGTTTGGGAAAATCTGAATTAGGGAAGAATATTCCCTAATGGTTTTTCATTTCTGTAGGAGAAAGTGTGAATTTTTTGGAACCTTCACAGCGCGGTTAAATCCGATCTTTGTGTTGTCATCTCCTCCTTTCCACCTCATTCACTCCATTTTCTACCGATCGCTTCTTCAACACCTTGGGTTTGAATCTGTTCCTCCACCTGCTGGAAATGCCCCCTTCCCTTGCCCCTCTAAGCCTGATGCTCTACTTACCTTTTTGTACTTACCCCTGCAAGAAACCTTACTTCATGTTCTCCTGCTACAGGGGTACACAACCCTGGCTGCATATGGGAGCCACCTCGGAGCTTTAAAAACTAGTGACACTCAGGTCAAAGCCCCCAAATTTGGGAATTTAAAATTTCTTAGGCCGTCGGTGTTGAGAGCCACATTTGGGGGTTTAAACACTCTCCTCTGTCAGCACTTTCCCTCAAATTATTGTAAATATTTTTTTTATATATGTTTCCTGATCCTAGACCGGTCGCCTTGAGAATGTGGACTGCGTTTTATATATTTTCATATTATAAATATCAAGTATGAAAAAATATTCAAGTACTTCTTGAATAAATGGTTTAATGAACTTGACTTTTTCTGGGTTGATGGGAACAGAAAATGACATGTGAAGGGGATATCATTTAAATCTATTTTAAAAAACTTTAGGGGAGATGCTTCTCTGAATTCCTATGCTGATGATCTGGAATATACTGGCAAAAATGGAAAATGAGCTTAATTGTAGAATTAATTTATTTACTAAAAAGAACAGGTATTAGATATGCAAATTGAAAGTTACCATTACACAATCAGAAGAAAATAATAACTGAAGTTCATTGGACACATGGGAAGGATTTTGTCCCAGGAATTAAAAAAAAAATTAAATTTAAATAAATTAAATTTATTTGTTGGAAGGACAAATAAAAATCATGTAAGTTATGTTCAAGGGGACATTGCAATATTTAACGTAAGTATGAAGAAAACAATAAAAAGGATAAAAAGCTTTTAAAAAGAGACTACATTTGAAAACGCAGCAAATAAGGAGATTTTATTTAGACAAACATAAAAGTATACATAAGAAGTCTGGGTGGGTGTAGGTTACGACAGACAAGTAAACAGGAACCAAGGTATATTCATATATGTTTTATTAGAGTTTTATGTTGATAAAGAGAATGAAGGTCAGTATGGCCAGTGTGAAAGGCCACCAAGACAAAATTTAAAGATAAAATAGTTGAAATTGTTTTTGAAAGCCAGTATACATATAAAAACAGGAGGAAAAAATTGAGTCAGGTGTGGGTTTTGCAGAAATTGGAAGCAAAAATTACAGTTGTGGACGTGAAAAATGCATATAAGTGTTTGGCCAGGTAGCCAAGTTCTACAAAAATTTTTGAGATTTCTCCTGAAAATTTCAGTTAATGGGAATTGAGGTAAGAAGCAAAGGGGCATACCATAATGAGCTTGGGAGAAGTCCCAGACTATGTCAGAGAAATGTGGAAAGGTAATTACTAACCCTAGAGTAGGAAATAGTTTTTGAGCTATGTTCTTCCCTGACAGTACTGCGTGAATGTAAGAATATTAGACAAGCTCATCAGATAAAGTCATTGTTTTGGAATCTTAAAGCTGGGGCATGCCAGTGAGATGTCAATTTAGTAATTTTAAACTGTTGATTTTCTATCAACAGCTTGTGGCTAATTAGTGGCAGAACCAGGATTAGAAACCAGTCTCACTCCTCCCAACATGGATCTCAAATAAGCAATGTCATTGGACATGTGACTCACATAATGCTATTAAGATGTTAAGTGGGCACATCTGGAAAGTGAGTCTAGAAATAGGGGAAAGTGCCCACACTCTTGGGGGCTGTATGTATGATCCCCACAAGCACGACAGGCACAAGAGTAACCAGTGTCATAATGGAAGGTGACGGTGATATGTGCATCTGAGGTGCAGAAGACATAAGATGATGTTGCAATGCTAATAACGAGTCCTCTCTCTGCTTTGTTTTTGTTTGTTTGATTGCCTGGTTTTTTGTTTTTGTTTTAAATTCTTACTGCATTTAGTAACTTGCCTCTAATACTTTTTGGAAGCTTGTGAGTTTAACTGCTTTGATCCAGACCTTCAATCTGTTGACTAGTTTCTTTCTAAATACCAGCCCCTTCAGATCCTCCCATCCCTTTCTGTACAGTTTCAAGTCCCTGAACCACCATTTTAAAAACACTCTGGCCAATGTTGTAAATTCTTCTTACCCTCTTTTTGTATGTTTGTTTTTTTCCTTCATGCATCTGGCAAAAATCTCATCCTTGGGTAAACCCATCTGTCCATTTTTTTTTTTTTTGTTTGTTTCTGTGCTTCATATAGATTATCTAATTGTTTCATTGACATCTTCGCTGCGGATGTTATAAAAGCACTTCAAAGTTAACTTGTACAAAACTGGATTGAGGAGCCTTTCCTCTAAGCCTGGATTTCTTTCCATCTCCTTTATCTTCATGTATGGCCCCCTCCTACTAACAAGTTGCTCAAGCCCTCAGCCCTGGAGTCCTTCTTAGTACTACTTTGTCTTTTGTCCTCCATAGCCAGTCTGTCACCAGGAACTTAATGCATTTTGTGTAGACTATAGGAGCTTACAACTAGCTGTATTTGGAGCTGTGTACTACCTAGGAATCTTCTTTAATAGTATATTCAACAGCTCTTGGTGGTTGATAAAATATGGTTGATCAGGAAAAAAGCATATTCAGACCATGTGAGGTAATGGACCCTAAAAATCCTTTCAATTACAATAAGAGTATAGGTGAGAAGAGGAAAAAAACTAGGGAATGGTCAAGATAGTGAATGATAAAAGTGTCAAGAACTACCACTGTGATTCTCAACACTGGTATCGTGAGAAACTTTAAAAGAAAAATTCTAAAATACATGTCTCACCTAAGAAAAAGTAAGTAAAAATATTAGGGATTTGAGTAGTTCTTTAAAGTAGTTTTTTAAAGTTCCCAGGTGGTTTGAATGTGTAGTTGGGATTGTGTAATATTTACAAAAGTTTTTAAAACTTCTATTTTCTATGTTTAAGATACTTTCTGTTTGTATTTATATACTTCTATTTTAAAGTAAAATGTCAGTATATTCAGGTAGAGCAAGGCATTGACTTCTTACCCTGTAAGTGGTAATATGTGTGTAGTTAGACACCCAGTTCAGAGTTTACATTTTCCAAAGATTAAATGGAGCACTAACAGAATAGAAACCTGTAAGTAAGAGGTCAGGAAAGTCAAACTCAAGTACATGACTTAACGTGAAGTACTCTTAGTGCATATACCTAATTATTGATGAAATGTTCTCGCGGCTTAGTATCAGAAGACAAACAACTTCATAAATCAGAAAAGGAAATTAATGAAGATATGTGTCCACTCTGCCAACTAATAGTTTTCCAGGTCCCCTTAAGTGCATAATCAGGTTAATGTTTCATTTATTTCCTTCCGGGGTGTGTGTGTGTGTGTGTGTGTGTGTGTGTGTGTGTGTGTGTGCGTGTGTGCATATATAATTCAGAGATTTGTCTCATACATTGTTGTGTATTCTGATTTTTTTCTTTATATCACAATACTTTGTCATTTAATTAAATACTCTGTAATATTAATTTTAAATAATGATATTCCATCAATTCACACCAAAGCTTTTAAAATATTCCTCTATTTTTTTGGATATTTTGGTTGTTTTATATTTTTGCTATTATATTTATTGTTGTGATGAACGTGTACACTCGGAATTATTCCAGAAGTGTGATTCCAAAAAAAAAAAAAGAAGAAAAACCAAACCCACTGCCGGCAAGTCGATTCCAACTCATAGCGACCCCGTAGGGTTTCCAAGGCTGTAAATTTCTACGGAAGCAGACTGCCACATCTTTATCCCACAGAGCCACTGGTGATTTTGAACTGCCGACCTTTTGGTTAGCAGTTGATCACTTTAACCACTGTGCCACCGGTGCTCCTTTGAAGTGTGATTACTAGGTGCAAAATCATATACCCTTTGAAAGCTATTAATATGTAGTGCCAAGTGATTTCGGGACAATTGACCGATTTATATTCCCATCAGTAGTGAAAAATGTATCTATTTCACTATACCCTCATCAATGTTAAAAATATGGTTTAAATCCTTCCCAGTTTAGTGGGTGATAATAGCGCTTTAGTGGGATTAGTGAGAATGAACATTTTCCTATTTATTGGCCATTTGCATTTCTCCTTGTGCGTATTTTTTAATTTATGCCCTTTGCTCACTTGTGAAATCATTTTCAGGAAGTTAAAAGCATTATATACGTATAATTCCATTTTAATTTATACATTTATAATTATAGTTTAATACTGAATATATTGAATCCAGTAGCCACAGATTCCAGCCTCTACCCTGATAAAGTCCTTAGTGGGTCTCTTTCTATCCCCTCTGCATATATTAGCATTCAATGGCTATGAATTACCATGATGTAATTCAAAGCAATTGATGGAACTTTTCCTACAAATGTGAACTGCACAGAAGAGATTAATTTGAAAAGTCTAGAAGTGCAGACAACTAGGTATAGATGAGAACAAATGCTATTATACTATGTGATAATGTCTCTTGTTGTGAAATAGCTCTAGTGAAATGAAGCGCCACAAAATTCATGGGCACACACAGGGGCGGATTATCCAATAGGCAAGGTAAGCACGGTACTTATCTTGCTTACCAGATCATCTGTAGTGAACAATTTCTCATTTTTTCACCACATCAAAGATTCTGCTTCTAAGTATGACTGGCATCTGTCTCTCTCCCAACCCCACAGCACCTCCCTACAGAATCAAAGCCTCTTTTCAAATTTATAATCCCTGACAGGGGCGAATTACCCAGTAAGCAATGTAAGCATGGGCTTACTTGTGCTTACTAATCTTTAGTGAAACCCATGGGAAATGGTTCACTACAGATTAGTAAGTAAGCACAAGTATGCCTATGCTTACCTTGCTCATTAGATAATCTGTCCCTGGGCACGCATGGAGAGAGATTTGCAGAGGGAGTTCTGACATTTTGAAGACTCTGCAGTTGCCTATATTTTATTTATTTAAACATTTTATTGTGGTTTAGGCAAAAATTTACAGAGCAAATTAGTTTCCCATTTCACAATTTATACACAGCTTGTTTTGTGTCATTGGCTGCAATCCCCTCAATGTATCAGCACTTTTCCCCCTCCTTCCTCTCTGGGTTTCCGTGTCCATTCACCCAGCTTTCCTGCCCCTACCGTCCTTCTGAACTTTGCTTTGGGCAAATGCTGCCCTTGTGGGGTTGTATGGTTAATTGTTCTGAGGTGCATCTTCCTCGTGGATGTTATTGTTCCCTTAATGGGCCTGTCGATTGTTTTGCTGAGAAGTGATCCCTGGAAGTGGCTTCAGTTTGAAGTTTGAAGGGTGTCTAAGGGCCATAGTCTCGGGGGTTCCACCGGTCTCTCATCAGACCAGTAAATCTGGTCTTTTTTATGAATCTGAATTTTGTTCTACATTTTTCTCCCACTCTGTCCAGGACCTTCTATTCTTGATTCTGGTCAGAGCTGTTGGTAGTGGTAGCCGGACACCATCTAATTCTGGTCTCAGGCTAGTGGAGGCTGTGGTTCATGTGGCTCATTAGCCCTTTGGACTAATGTTTTCCATGTGTCTTTGGATTTCTTCGTTCTCTTTTGCTCCAGATGGAATGGGACAAATAGATGTATCTTAGATGGCCATTTGCAAGCTTTTAAGACCCCGGATGCTACTCACCATAGTGGGATGTAGAAATTTTCTTCATGAACTGTTATGCCAGTTGATCTAGATGTCCCCTGAGACAAGGTCCCCAGCCCTCAGCCCCAGTAACTTGGTCCCTCAAGGTGTGTTTGGATGTGTCTAGGAAAATTCTATGGCTTTGCCTTAGTCAGGTTGTGCTGACTTCCTCTATATTGTGTGTGGTCTATGTCTGCTATCTAGTTAGTAATTTCCCCGCCCTACCCTTCCCCTTCCTTGTAACCATCAAAGATTATTTTTTTCTGTGTGTATACCTTTTGTTTGGTTTTTATAATAGTGTGTCTCATACAATATTTGTCGTCTGCGATTGACTTATTTCACACAGCATAATGTCGTCCAGGTTAATCCATATTGTGAGATGTTTTGTGTATTCATTGTTATTCTTTAACTTTGAGTAGTATTCCATTCTGTGTATGCACCACAGTTTGTTTATCCATTTATCCACCGATGGGTTGTTTCCATCTTTTTGCTATTGTGAGCAATGCTGCAGTGAACATGGGTGTGCATGTCTATTCATGTCACAGCTCTGATTTCTCTAGGATATATGCCTGGGACTGGGATTGCAGAATCATATGGTGTTTCTATTTCTAGCTTTGAAAGGAAGCGCCATACTATTTTCCACAGTAGCTGTACTACTTTACATTCCCACCAGTAGTGTGTGAGAGTTCCAGTCTCCTCACAACCTTGCCAGAATTTGTTGTTTTCTTTTTTTTGTTTTTTATCAGCGCTACTTTTTGCCTTTGGTATGGATTACACCTTAACATAAAGAACACAAAAACCCTTACAGCTGGACCAATAAGCAACATCATGATAAGCGGAGAAGAGATCAAAGTTGTCAAGGATTTCATTTTACTTGGATCCACAATCAATGCCCATGGAAGCAGCAGTCAAGAATCAAATGACACATTGCATTTGACAAATCTGCTGCAAAAGACCTGTTTAAAGTGTCAAAAAGCAAAGATGTCACTTTGAGGACTAAGGTGTGCCTGACCCAAGCCATGGTGTTTTCAATTGCCTCATATGCATGCGAAAACTGGACAATGAATAAAGAAGACCCAAGGAGAATTGATGCATTTGAATGGTGTTGGTGAAGAATATTGAATATACCATGGCCTGCCAGAGGAACAAATCTGTCTTGAAAGAAGTACAGCCAGAATGCTTCTTAGAAGCAAGGATGGCAAGACTTCGTCTCACATACTTTGAATATGTTATCAGGAGGGACCAGTCCCTGGAGAAGGACATCATGCTTGGTAAAGTAGAGTGTCATTGAAAAAGAGGAAGACCCTCCATGAGTTGGATTGACACAATGGCTGCAATAGTGGGCTCAAGCATAACAACAATTGTGAGGATGGTGCAGGACCAGGCAGTGTTTTGTTCTGTTGTACATACGGTTGCTGTGAGTTGCAACTGACTCAATGGCAAATCTTCAAAAACTTTCCTGTCCTTTTTTGTCTCTTCCTGTTCTGAAATTCCAATTACACATAAATTATTCCTCTTGATAGTGTCCCTCATAACTCTTAGGCTTTCTTCATTCTCTTTTCAGATTGTTCTAACAAATTAGTATCGAATGATTTGTCCTCTATTTTGCAGATTCTGTCTTCTATCGATTCAGTTCTACTGTTTGCCCTTCCATTGAGTTATCTATTTCTGAAATGTTTTTATCTTCTGTTTTTGCATGGCTTCTAATTGTCTGTTTCTTTTGTCATTTTGTTCTTGTATTGTTTTCCTGAATTCTTCTAGAGTTTTGTCTGTGTTTACCTTGGTTTTGTCTGTGCTTTCCTTGACCTCTTTGAGGATCCTATGTCTTTTGAATTCCTTATCAGGTAGCTCAATTACAGTTTCTTCTTCAGGAAGGTTTTCTGGTCCTTTATTTTGGTCACTTGCTTGAGCCATCTTGTCCTGTTTCTTTTTATGATTTGATATTGTCTGTGTCTTTAAGGCATTAAAGTTTTATTATATTTATTCGTTGATTATATTTTTTTTTCTTCAATCTGATTTTTTGTTTTATTTTGTTTTGATATATCTTGGTTGATGGGGCTTGTGTGCTACACTGATCTCTGGTCTGGCAGCACTGGAGTGTTCACCACCTGTGTCTGGGTAAGGGGGAAGTGGCTGGTAGTTTGAGTGCCGGTCTCTGTGCATTGGTTGTGTGGGGCAGCTGAGGGCAGGCTGGGCAGGGACTGCCACTCGTGAGTATACCTGACTCTAGATTCTGGGGTGGAGGGGTGGCGAGGTGAGGCTGGGGACCAGGTGCTTGTGCCACTAGGGCAGGTTGAGTGGGGACCGTTGGTAGACGGGGATGTGTGTAGGGTACTCTTTTTGGCTCGGGCCATATGGGTGAGGTGGGGAGGGGTTGTGGGGGAGGCTGGGCTGGGGGAAGCTCACACCTCGACAGGCAAGAGACAGGGTTGGGGAGTCCTTGTGCTGCTACTCACCAGGGAGGCACAGGGATGGGGAGCACACTCCTCTCATCACAGACCTAGGTACCTGGACATCTTCTGATGGCTGTAGTCAGCAACAGGGACCTGGCCCTGACCATGTGCAAGGAGAAGGATTGCTGCCTAGAATCCAGTTGGGTGGGGGATCTCTTACTGAAGCTCTGTGTCTGTCATTCCATGTGTTCCGCCCATCCTAATGGTCAGGAACTATAGCTGGTGAGGAGTCCTGCCTCTGGGTCTTGGCCCCCTCCCTGCTCTTTGGACTCCAGGATCTCTGGAGCTCTTGCCCTCCATCTTGTACTTTTCCTCCTTATGTCTGGTTTATGTTCTTCTCACCTTGGTTCACTCCAGGAATATTTACACAGCTTCTCTGTCTCTTAGTGAAAGTTCCTGAAGTTGACCTCCTGTGCTCCTCTCACAGGATTGATTGCTGGATTTGTCTCAAGATGTCCACGCTGTGCCAACCCGGCTGGCTGGACACCTCCGCTCCATATCTCTCCTTGTTCGCTGTTTTTGTTCAGTTTCTTTTTCTAGTCTGTGTTTAATCTAATTCTTTATCTTCCCATTTGATGCTTAGGGTTCCAGGATTGTCATCTGAGTCCATTTCACTTAGTTTCTTGGGTCTTTGCTGTAGAGGGGGCCATGGTGCATCCGACTAGTCTGCCATCTTGACTCCTTTTCAGTTGCCTATATTTTAGGTTAAAAAAAATGTATTGGGAGTGATGCTAGGTAGTCATTTAACCATAGTCTAAGACAAGATATGTTTGGATGATTGTTATTTGGGGAAGTCAAGGACACCAAAGAGGTGGAGGGCATGTTGGTTAGTGGGTGACAAATGACGAAGTGGGCTACTACTTTCTGTGGGAGAGGGAGCACAAAATTTGGACCAATCACTTATGCTATTCTGCATAACGTATATAATAAGATGGAATGATCAATAATGGGATTTCAGAGCAAGACCATTCTAGCAACTCTAGAGCAAGGTAGTTGCTATTCAGCATTTTTTGACTTTAAAAGTAACATGCTGGGCAGATAGTGTATGCTTAGTGCCTGGTAACCAGAAGAAATTTCAGGATAACTGAGCTGGTGCTTTAAGGTAAGCCACAAGTAGTGCAGACCGGAACATTTTATAAAGACCCACTGAAGTATAATGTGGAACATTTTTAGCAAGGCTTTCAACTTCTGAAAATCTGGGCAAATAGTCATGCTAACAGAAATCAGAACTGCAGTGGCTCATTCTGAACAAAGGCGTCAGGCAGATTGAAGACGCAGAGGCAGAAATAGCCATCAGTCCTAAAAATAGCAACTGTTGTCACAACTCAAAAGATAGTTTTTAATGTTTATACGAAAGTGAAGAATTGTTGGTCATATGTCTTCTTACCTACACTGCAACATTATAGAAAAGATAGCTAAGTTTCATCTTGTGCCTTAATGTGGGATTATTTTAAGGAAGGAGTTATATTATGATATTTTTTAAAATTATTGAATTTAAGGGCATGTGGATGTTTACTTAGGAATAGTGTAAAATATTGATCAAAAACATTTCATATAATTTTAAGGCTTTAGGAATAAAGCCAGATACTTAAAATATATATATATAATTACCAAGTCCTTATTTCTAAAACTGGTATATTTCAGGCTTACTTGTTTCAGTCAATTTTATTATCCTAATCTGTAGTTCTAGAGATGAAATGAGTGAAATAGGAATAGAAAGGAAGTTATGATACAAAGTGAAGGCCTAATAACACTCACACATTTGTTAATCTATGGAAAGTTTAGAATGACTTGTGATGACAAGATAAGTCTTAGTATGAAGTATACATCTAGAAAATAAGAACCTGAACTATAATAGTAAGGTCATTGCTAAAAAAAATTCTAATTTCTAATGCTTACATTCTTGCTGTCATTAGGTATCAAGCCAGGCAAAAATATTCTGTCTTCAGCGTACACTAAGGGTAAGTCTACTTATTAATTAAAAAATTACATTTTACTTAACTGATAGCTTTTCTTAAAAAATAGTTTCATGGGATAGTCAGTCTTTGATTATCTGTACAAAGTTTTCATTTCAGCCTCCAGTTTCAGCTTATTTTTATTAAATCACTAGCCAAAGTATAGAATCCAATTCTTTGCTCAGCACAAATCTTTCAGTGTAACAATGAGCAGTAAGAGAATAACAACGGAATGAATAAAAACAAAGGGAATGGCCAACGAAAGGTGGATTTTCACTGCTGAATTCCACTAGACTCTGAAACTAGATCCGAAATCTTTCAAAACACGCACACATGTGCATGTGCAAACTAAAAAGAATAAAACCAAACAAAAGTGTTCTACTAGTGACAGTGTTAACACATTTGGGTTAATTGTTTTATGAAAACTCAGAGATTTTTTTTGATAAGGTCTTTGATTTGAGTTCCGTTTCTCTCCAGTTTCACACATGGTTTGAATTAAATTTTCTAGCTCTTGGGAAAAAATACTACTTTTTAAAATTGCACTGAAAATTACATATTTTTCCACAGATAGATTCGTAATGGCCATCTTGAGGAGTATTTTTCTAAAGTAGTTTTTAATATTACTACCTCCCACCATGTGGGATCTAGTTGATGGTGCCGCAGGTCACGCAAATGGTTAAGTGTCGGAATGGCGACGGCGATGGTAACCAACTGCACAACTCTTACAGAGAAGTGGGGCCAAGGAGGGTCACTCAGAGGAGTCAACCCCGGCTTCAGTCCCCGGAGTTTATTTATAGTCAGTACAGCAAGTAGTGAAGCAAATCACAGAACAGTGGGCTTTGGGTGAATAACAATAAGTTTCGGGCAAGGGAGAATGGACTTCAGGTAAACAAGCCAATCAGTAACGGGACAATAGGTTTTGGGAAAACAAGTCGTGACAAGTCTCAACGTGTTGCTGATAAGTCTCAACATGCTGTGTGCAGCATATGGGCCTTTGAGGGGCTGAAGTTGTCACTGGTGTAGCCATATTTCAGTGGCATGTATCCCCACAGTTAAGCACTTGGCTACTAACCGAAAGGTTGGCAGTTCAAACCTACCCATAGGCACCTTGGAAGAAAAGGCTTGGTGTTCCGCTTCTGAAAGGTCACAGTCAATTAAAACCTGTGAAGCACACTTTTACTCTGACACACATGGGGTTGCTCTGAGTCAGAATCGATTTGACAGCAACTGGTTTGTTTTTTTGGTTACCCTTATCTCTTTGGGTAGTCTCAGTCATCTAGTGCTGCTCTAACAGAGATACCACAAGTGAATGGCTTTAACAAAGAGAAGTTTATTCTCTCACATTCCAGTAGGCCTACAAGTCCAAATGCAGGGCGTCAGCTCCAGGAGAAGGCTTTCTCTCTGTCAGCTCTGGAGGAAGGTCCTTGTGATGCATCAGTTTTCCTTTGGTCTGGGAGCTTCTCAGCGTAGGAACCTCAGGTCCAAAGGACGCACTCTGCTTCTGGCACTGCTTTCTTGGTGGGATGAGGTTCCCATGTGTCTCTGCTCATTTCTCTCTTTTATATCTCAAAAAGATTGGATTAAGACACTATCTAATCTTGTAAACTTCATCAGTATAACCTCATCATAGTGATAGAGTTTATAACACATAAGGAAACCACATATAACTTCATCATAGTGATAGAGTTTACAACACATAAGGAAATCACATTAGATTACACAATCATAGAATACTGGCAATCATGACCCAGTAAAGCCAACAGACATTTTTGGGGGACACAATTCAATCCATGACAGGTAGGTTTAGTGCTGTATCAGATACCTGTTATGAACAAGAAGCACATAAGGATGTTTATTTACTTAACATTAAGTTAACTCTCTTCTCGCCTTGATACCAAATGGTTCCTACTGAACATGCATAGCCAGTTTAATTTGGAGGATGGGCATGGGATGGAGGTAGGGTAGGGTGGGAGGGGAGCATTCTTGGAAACTAGTGCTAATTAAATGAGCCTTATGTAGGTTTATGCGTAATCATTTTAGCACTGTCCTTTTGCATATGCAAACTCAGTAGTGTACATTAAAAATAATTCTTTCATTCTCTTCAAGTGTCTGAAATCATAACCTGTTTCTGGCAATCGACTTTTCCAGCCAAGCATCATAGAACTGTTCATCAACCATCCCAGTCTACATGGTATCAGAGGGCTTCTACCATTCCTCATTACCTGTTCATCTTTATCTCTTTATCCTGGACCATTTTCTTGAACTTGTGTTTTAATACCTAGCGTAATATTCTTTCTTTTGTTTCTTTGTGGCAAATCCAGTTATAAGTAGCCTATCTAGAATAGACTAGTAGATAGCTGATTGGTTGACGGTATTTGCAGGATGGTGTACTACTTCTCATTAGTTCAGAGTATATAGTAGAGTGCCCCTTTGCTGACTGTCTTTGACTATGAGTGTAAAGTGTGAGAGAATAACCAGTGAACTGTAATAAACATAAATAAAAGTATTTCAGAGACAAATTATTAGGACATCAGTACTGGTCAGGACATGTTAACAGGGGTGGATGTGTATAAGTTAATAGTTAAATGTGCAGGTTTTGGGTTATATATGATTTTAAATTCCAGCTCTGCCACTTATTAGCTCTGTGATTTGGTCAAGTTAACTCAAGTAGCCTTGGTTTCCTTATTTGTAAAACTGAGATAGGAGTATCATTGACCACATCATGGTATTGTAAAGATAAACTGAGTTAATGCATAGGAAACTCTTAGCACAGTACCTGGCATGATACCTGAATTAGCTCTTAATAAAGTATAAATTATAATCTGCCGATTCATAAGGCTTATATATTACAGTCACCCTCAGTTAAAAAAGCCGAAATAGAACTTATACATTGCTTAAGGATTTCTGAGATAAAGGCTTTATATTTCAATCACTTTCTAGCTGAACTTGGAGAAGATTGCATGCGTTTTCTATGCTATGCAAACAGGGAAACAAGATTCTGTTATCTAGGAACGTTGTTATCTGGGAAGCCCTTCAGTTGCCTCAGGATTCAAATGGCTTCAGAAGAAAAGATGCATTTCCCACGAGACCCATTGCTGAATGGTTCAGTCCATTCCCTCAGAGAGCTGTTGTGAGAATTAAAAGAGATGGGTGCATGCAAAGAGCTTATCACATTGCCTTGCTCATACTAAGAGCTAAATAAATATTAGCCATTATAATTTATCTGTCTTCATCCCCGTTCACAATAACCTATAAGCAGGCTATATTATCATAGAATTAAATAATAGAAAACTGAGACATGGGAAAATGCATTAGTCCATAGGCCTGTATCTGGTAAATAGAGGAGCTGTTGTTTGAATCCAGAAATGCCTAACTAAAAAGCCAATCTGTTTTCTTTCATTCTGTCCTTGTATACCATACTGTGTTTCTTGAAGTCCATGCAAAGCTGCAGCGCTAGCACTAGACTTGCCCTATTGGTGTTCCAGTTTGGTTTATATAGGGAATAGATGAAGTTGGCCTTCTAATCTGATCTGGGTGAGTTTAAGCACCTTTCCATTCAAACTTTGGAGTAAGTGACTCCAAAGCAGATTATGGGTGTATCCCTATCTTCATCTCTATTTGTATACATGCAATCTTCACCTCTTTTGAAAGTTCTACTGTGACTATGATGTTATAATTTCTTAAGTCATTCAGGCCCCAAATCTTGGAATTTCTCTCTCTTTTGTGCCATATACACTTGGGTCTGTTTTTGAACTTATCACTGGTTTTTGATGAATGCCGGGAAAAGTTTGACTTTCATAATCAAGCAGTCTGCTCTGTAAAATGACCCACATCCAAAATTAAGCACGTTTTTTCCTAAGCATGCATGTGTCGATGGAAAAAAAAAAAAAAACCAACCCGTTGCTGTTGAGTCGATTCCGACTCATAGCGACCCTATAGGACAGAGTAGAACTGCCCCACAGGGTTTCCAACAGCGGCTGGTGGATTCGAACTGCTGAGCTTTTAGTTAGCTGCCGAACTGTTAACATTGCGCCACCAGGGCTCTCTGTCAGTGGAAGGGTGCCCTTTATTTGCTCTCTCCACCAATGAGATCTTGCACCACATAGATCTGGTCCTCTGCTCTTTCGTTTATACGTTTATATAGACATTCCTTTATTCTCTGCATATTCTTCCTAGCCAACTTTTCCCTATTCATTGTTAACTATAATTTAAAAACCCAAATTAAAAGACATTTGTCTCTCTAATAATATGCAAATAGAGATGCACAGAACTTGATATCTGAGCTACAAGTTCATATCCAGGTTACTACTGGACATCCTTACCCGGTTGTCCCACATGTTGGATCTCAGTAGGTGTGAACCTGAACTCATCATCACCACTCCCAAACCTTTTATTTATTTACTTTTTTAGTAATATTTTATTGTGTTTTAGGTGAAAGTTTACATAGCAAATTAAGTTCCCATTTAACAATTTTTAAACAGATTGTTCTGTGACATTGGTTATAATTATCATAATACATCAGAGTTCTCATTACTTCCATCCTGTTTGTTCTGTTTCCATGGATCCAGCTTGCCTTCCCCTCCTTGCCTTTTCATCTTTGCTTTTGGGTAAATGTTGACCGTTTGGTCTCATGTAGTTGATTGTTTAAATGAACATTTTACTCATGGGTGATATTGTTTATTTTATAAGCCAATCTGTTATTTGGCTGAAAGCCAACCTGCAGAAATAGCTTCAGTTCCAAGTTCAAAGGGTATCTTAGGGCAATAGGCTCGGGGGTTCCTCCAGTCTCTATCAGTCTAGTAGGTCTGCCCTTTTTTAGGAATTTGAATTTTGTTTTACATTTTTCTCCCATTCTGTCCCAGACCGTCTATTGTATCTCTGGTCAAAATGGTCGGTAGTGGTAGAAGGTACTATCTAGTTCTGGTCTCAGGTTAGAAGAAGCCTTGGTTCATGTGAGCTGTTAGTCCTGTGGACTAGTTTCTTCTTTAAGCCTTTGGTTTCCTTCATTCTGTTTTGCTCCATACAAATACAGATCAATAGTTGTATCTTAGATGGCCGCTTGCAAGCTTTTAAAAACCCCAGATGCTACTCACGAAACTAGAATGTAGAACATTATCTTTATAAACTATGTTACGCCAGTTTACTAAGTTGTCCCCCAAGACTATGGTCCTAAGCCTTTTAAACCCAGTAAACCAGTCCTGTGACTTGTTTGGATATGTCTGTGAAGCCTGTGTAACTGTGCTCCCTATTTGCTTGTTATGCATATGGATATATATGCAGCATGCATATATGTGTATATACATATGCTTACAGATACATCTGTACAGGCGTGTACATTTACTCACATATGCCGCCTATATACATATATGCATACATATCCACCTACGTAACCACACACATACTTTTTGGTTGTTGTTACTGATGTTGCAAAATTGTATATATCATAGCATTTACCATATATATCCCTAGGAGTGGGATTGCTGAATCATAAGGTATTTCCATTTTTAGCTTTTTGAGGAAGCAACATACTGTTTTCCATAGTGATTCTACCATTTGACAATCCCACCAGCAATGTGTAAGAGTTCCAATCTCCCTTCCCAAACCTTTTGCATGTTTAGTGTCCCCATCTCAGAAAATAGCCCACCCTTAGCTGCCCAAATCTTGAAATTTTTGTCATTCTGCACTTTCACCCATTTCCCATGTCTAATTAGTTATCAAGTCATATAACGAATTCTTCGTCAAGTACTTCTTTATTTTTTACCGTTGATAGTAATAGTTATTGTAATTTTTTTTGATTAAGTTTTTTTTTTAATTGTACTTCAGGTGAAGGCTTACAGAATAAATAGTTTCTCATGAAACAGTAGTACACATATTGTTTTATGACATTGGTTAACAACCCCACAACATGTCAACCCTCTCCCTTCTCAACCCTTTTTTTTTGGTGAAAATATACATAGCCAAAGATACAGCATTTCAAAAATTTCTACACGCACAGTTCAGTGACATCAACTACACTCTTCCAATTGTGCTGCTATTCTCACTTTAGATGAAGGCTTACAGAACAAAATAGTTTCTCATTTAACAGTTAGTGCAAATGTTGCCCTATG
>NW_004443954.1:6088413-6104944 GCF_000243295.1 Trichechus manatus latirostris
GTTCTTTGTTGTTTGCTCGTCTGTGGGCACAATACTTTTCGCCTCCTTCTCCAATTGTTAGGGTCAGTCACTCAGACATAGTATGGCAGGGCAGGTCTAGCTGAAGAGGAGTTCCTGGGACGGGTTGTTTGTGACACTTACTACAGCCACCAGGGCGGGTCCGTAATCAGTGCAGGGCAGGTTCCAGTAGGCCGTGCCTGTGCTGCTTGGTGATGTGATGTTAAGTACACAGTGCAGGTAGGCAGGATGTAGCGGGAGATTGTTATGTGTGGAGCTAAGATGGATATGGGAGAGAGGATAGAAGAACAGGGGCCAAAAACATACAAACAAACAAAAAAGAATGCTAGGGGAGCTTTCCATTGGAGTGGAGAGATGAGAGACTATGAAATGGAGAAAAACAAGAAGGGGAAGAGGAGGAAAAGAAAAGAAAAAAGAATGAATAAATAAAATTCAGAAAGGTTAAAAAACAGCAAAGTTCCCATGGATCCCACCGGTGCAGCTGTGCGGTCTGGAGAAGTTGTTCTCAGGTGTTGCAGTACAGCCTGGCTAGAAGGCGTAGAGGTATACAATGCCGGGTACTTAGGGAACAGAAAGAGAAGGAAGATATAGAGAGATGAGAAACTGAGCAATGAAGAAAGACAAAAAGGGAGAAAGAAGGAAAAGAAAACAAAACAAATTTAAAAAGAAAAAAGAACAAGAAAAGCCCCCAAATAAACATAAAAAAAGAAAAAAAAAAAAACAACGAAAAAAGAAATGCTCTCAGGGATCCCTCTGCATGTCTTTGCAAGCTGAGGGAGTAGTTTCCAAGCCACGCAGCACTGCCTGGCCAGAACAGGCTCCCAACTCAAGAAAAGGAAAGGAAAACAAACAAACAATTCAAAACAAAGAAACAAACAAAAGCCGCGGGATCCCACCAGCACGACAGCCCAGACTGGGAAGCAGCTGCACGCTCGAACGGAGCTCTGTAGCCCCTCAGGAAGAAGCAAAGATGGCGCACAGAGCCAGGTATTTGAGCAAAAGGAGGGGAAGTGGTGAGAGTAAGGAAGAAATCAAAAGAAGCAGAAAAAAAGCAACACTAGCAGCCAACAGATGGCACTCAGAGAGCCAGCTAGTGCGGGCTGGTGGAATCCAAGTAGCCAGTGTTTCCCAGACAAGAGACTGTGTCTGCAGGAAGCAGAGGAGGCCGAGTGTGGGTGAAGAAGGGTAGGGGGTGGGAAAGCGTATATCACAAATTACCAGAGCTCTGCAGACCCTCAGGAAGAAGCAAAGATGGCACACGGAGCCAGGTATTTGACCTAAAGGAGGGGGAGGTGGTGAGAGGTAAGGAAGAAATCAAAAGAAGCAGAAAAAAGCAACACCAGCAGCCAACAGATGGCACTCAGAGAGCTGGCCCGTTTGGGTGTGTGTAATCCAGCAGCTGGTGCTTCCTGGACAAAAGATTGTGGTCGCAGGGAGCAGAGGAGGCCGAGTGGGGGTGAAGAAGGGTGGGGGGTGCGAAAGCGTATATTGCATATTACCGGTTGTTCTGTCTCCCGCTAGAAGCTCCGTGAAGCTGTTTTCTCATACCCCCTGCTTGCTGGTCTCCGATAGGATTCCAAGATGGCGGATCCATGCTGCGTTAGCTGATAGGGGACCTCTGTATGAATCTCTGCTCGCCCTCCATTCTCTGTCAGTTTTCTCACTCCATTTGATGCTTGGCTGAGTTCTTTATCTCTTCATTTGATGTTTTAGGGTTTCAGGATTGTTGTTTTCTCTGTTCGGCTTAGGTTTTCAGATCTTTGCTGTGGAGGGACGGCGTGGTGCTTCTGCCTAGAGTGCCATTTTGCCGGAAGTCCCTGGTTAAGTTGTCTTGATTGTGCCCCTTGTCTTCATTTTCACCAGCACTGCCTTATTTAGGCCCTCCTCACTTTCTGTGTGTGTTGTTCCAAGAGCTTCGAAAATGATTTTTCTACCACCACTTCCAGAAAGATCTTTCTAAGGCACAAAACAGATCATGTCATACCCCCATCAGAAAATACTCCTATGGCTTTCCATGGCTTTAAATATAAAACTCAAACCTCTCAGCTTAGCACATAGGGTACTTTGTGATCTGGCTTCTACCTCCCAATCTTCCAGCTCCAGACAGAGTAGAAGTCCCTATTTTGTTGCCTCATGCCTCTGTTATTTTCACAGGCTATTGTCATCTGCCTCAAATAACCTTCTTCTGTTTCTCCTTCATAGCAAATACCTATTAACACTTCAAAATCCTACACGAGTGTCCCTACTTTTAGAAGACATCCTTAACTTGGTTCACCCAGTCTCTAAAAATAACATAATAATTAACCTTCACACGAGGACTGATTATGTGGCAGGCCATTGTCTAGGTATTTTGCATGCATGAACTCATAATCCTAATAATAACCCTGTAAGATGCGTGTAATGATCAGAACTAAGTTATACAGTCAGTTAAGTGGAGGAGCTGAGAATCTTCCAGCCCATTAAGCAAAATACTACTCGCTATACTTTCTTTAGTACCTGTGGGTGTTTGTGGAGTGAATGAATGAGCAAATGTCCTTGTGGACTGAATGAATGAACAAATGTTCTTGAAATTGAGTTAATATCATTAGGGAAAGAACTGACACAGCCCATTAAGCTTTACCACTCTACTTCTATGCCACTAATATCAGAAACAATAATAAGTAATTCTGTGAAGACAAGAATAATGGATTAGCCTGATATGTACTCACTGAACAAATTAATTGGAAAATATGAGCCTACCCTAAAGGACAGGTCCCAGAATCATGGTCAAATGGAAAGATATTTAACAGTACCTGAGGTGGTTCCTGGGACAGCAGCTGGATGACCAACATCCCAAGTAATACGTAACAGTGCCTGTGAAACCTCACCTTAGAACAGCCACTTCCAAGTTTAATATATAACACCCCACCTCCCAACTTATAGTGGCTAGAGTAATCAGTCTGGTCACATCCTTACCATCAGAGGCCAGACAAGCTCAAAGAATAAAGTACAGTTGAGGAGAGATGTTGAGAGGTGTTGCTTGGGAAGGATCTCTGAATAGGCAGGCAATCTTTCTGGGTTCTAGACACAGCACTGGTGCTAAGTCATACTGTGAGTATGGAAAAGGGTGTTAACTTTTCTGAGATTCAGCTTTAAAGAGTCATCTAGCCTTCATTGGCCTAGCTGATTCAGTGACTGAATAGGGCTGGTGTATCAAAATCTGTGACCTTGTCTTTGGATCCCTGCCTGGCTTACTCCCTGAAACCAAACTAATCCAAAGTAGCCTGGCTGCTTGAGTTTGACTCATTGCCTGTTCTGGCCAATCCTTTCTTTCTCAAGATTTTCTTCCTAGACTTCCAGAACTGTTAACTTCTCTGATCTGTCAGATCCATGAAGAAGTTTTCTGACATTTTCCAAACCTCAACACACAGATTTGGCCCCTCCTGGCCAGTCTTCCATTTTGCCGTCCAAACTGCAGCCTGTGATCCATCTCCTAATAGTCTCCATCCAGAATCCTCTCTGTGGCCAAGCCAGTAACAGCCATAGTCCTGTATGTGCCGTATTTACTTCAGCTTCTCTTATGCTCTCTATGTATCCACCACTACCACTCTTTGCTGTCGAGTTGACTCACATTCATGGCATCCCCATGTGTGTCCAAGTAGAGCTGTGCGACATAGGATTTTCAGTGGCTGATTTTTCAGAAATAGATCACCAGGTGTCTCTTCAGAGGTGCCTCTGGGAGGATTCAAACCCCCAACCTTTCTATTAGCAGCTGTGCCCATTAACCATTTGCACCACCCAGGGACTCCTCTACTTGCATATTGTTGTTGTTAGGCGGCCTCAGGTTGGTTCCGACTCATAGCGACACTGTGTACAACAGAATGAAACATTGCCTGGTCCTGCAAAATCCACACAATCATTGCTGCAGTCACTGTGTCAGTCTGTGTCATTGAGGGTCTTTCTCTTTTTCACTGACCCTCTACTTTACCAAGCATGATGTCCTTGTCCAGGGACTGGTCCCTCCTGATAACATGCCTAAAATAAGGGAGGTGAAGTTTCACTATCCTCACTTCTAAGGAGTATTCTGGCTATACTTTTTCCAAGACAGACCACGTTGGTTCTTCTGGCAGTCTATGGTATATTCAATACTTTTCGTTAACACCGTAATTCAAAGGCATCAATTGTTCTTTAGTCTTCCTTATTTGTTGTCCAGCTTTCACATGCAGATGAGGCGATTGAAAATTCCATGGCTTAGGTCAGGTACACCTTAGTCCTCAAAGTGACATCTTTGCTTTTTAACACTTTAAAGAGATATTTTGCAGCAGATTTGCCCAGTACAATGCATCTTTTGATTTCTTGACTGTTGGTTCCATGAGTGTTGATTGTGGATCCGAGTAAAATGAAATCCTTGACAACTTCAGTATTTTCTCCATTTATCATGATGTTGCTTATTGATCCAGTTGTAATGATTTTTGTTTTCCTCATGTTAAGGTGTAATCCACACTGAAGGCTGTAGTCTTTGATCTTCATCAGTAAGTGCTTCAAGTCCTCTTCCCTTTCAGCAAGCAAGTCTGTGCATCTGTGTATCACAGGTTGTTAATGAGTCTTCCTCCAATCCTAATGCCACATTCTTCTTCATCTAGTCCAGCTTCTCAGATTATTTGCTCAGCATACAGATTGAATAAGTATGGTGAAAGGATACAACCCTGATGCACACCTTTCCTGATTTTAAACCTTGCAGTATACCCTTGTTCTGTTTGAAGGACACCCTCTTGGTCTATGTACAGGTTATGCATGAGCATAATTAAGTGTTCTGGAATTCCCATTCTTTGCAATGTTATCCATCATTTGTTATGATCAACACGGTTAGATGTTTTTCCATAGTGAATAAGCACAGATAACCATCTTTCTGATATTCTCTGCCTTCAGTCAAGATGCATCGGACATCAGCAGAGATATCCCTCATTCCACTCATCTTCTGAGTCCTGCTTGAATTTCTGGCAGTTCCCTGTCAATGTACCGCTCCAACCATTTTTAAGTTATATTCAGCAAAACGTTACTTGTGTATGATATTGTTCTATAATTTCTGCATTCTGTTGGATCACCTTTCTTTGGAACGAGCATGAATATGGATCTCTTCCAGTTAGTTGGCCAGGTAGCCATCTTCCAAATTTCTTGGCATAGACGAGTGAGAGCTTTCAACGTTACATCTGTTTGTTGAAACATCTCAGTTGGTATTCTGTCAATTCCTAGAGCCTTGTTTTTCACCAATGCCTTCAGTGCAGCTTGGACTTCTTCTTTCAGTGCCATTGGTTCTTAATCATGTGCTACCTCCCAAAATGGTTGAATGTTGACCAGTTGCTTTTGGTACAGTGACTCTGTGTACTCCTTCTTTTTTTTTGATGCTTCCTGCATCATTGAATATTTTCCCCATAGAGTCCTTCAGTATTGAAACTTGAGGCTTGAATTTCTTCTTCAGTTCTTTCAGTCTGAGAAATGCAGAGCATGTTCTTCCCTTTTGGTTTTCTAATTCCAGGTCTTTGCACATGTCATTATCATACTTCACTTTGTCCTCTCGAGCTGCCCTTTGAAATCTTCTGTTCAGCTGTTTTGCTTCATCATTTTTTTATGCTTTAGCTACTCGACCTTTAAGAGCAAGTTTCAGAGTCTCTTCTAACATTCATTTTGGTCTTTTCTTTCTTTCCTGTATTTTTAATGACTTTTTTGCTTTCTTCGTGTCTGATGTCCTTGATGTCATCTCACAGTTTGTTTGGTCTTTCATCATTAGTGTTCTATGCTTCAAATCTATTCTTGAGATGGTCTCTAAATTCAGGTGGGATATACTGAAGGTTGTGCTTTCACTCTTGTGGACTTGTTCAAATTTTCTTCAGTTTCACCTTCAACTTGCATATGAGCAATTGATGGTCTTTTCTGCATTCAGCCCCTGACCTTGTTCTGACTGATGATATTGAGCTTCTCCATCATTTCTTTCCACAGATATAGTTGATTTGATTTCTGTATATTCCATGTGACATGGTGTACATATACAGTTGCTGTTTATGTTGTTGAGAAAAGGTATTTCCAATGAATGGGTCATTGGTCTTACAAAATTCTACCATATAATATCTGGCATCATTTCTGTCACCAGGGCCATGGTTTCCAACTACTACTGATCCTTCTTCATTTCCAACTTCCACATTCCAATCACTAATGATCATCAGTGCATCTTGATTGCATGTTTAATCAATTTCAGATTGCAGAAGTTGGTAAAAATCTTCAATTTCTTCATCTTTGGCACTCTTTGGTCAGTTTGTCATGCTATGGTGGCTTGTGTGTTGTTGTGATGCTGGAAGCTATGCCACCAGCATTTCAAATGCCACCAGGATCACTATGGTGGACAGGTTTCAGTGGAGCTTCCAGACTAAGACAGACTGGGAAGAAGAACCTGGCTATGTACTTCTGAAAAAATAGGCCAGTGAAAACCTTATGAATAGCAGTGGAACATTGTCTGATATAGTGCCAGAAGATGAGACTCTCAGATTGGAAGGCACTCAAAATATGACTAGGGAAGAGCTGTCCCCTCAAAGTAGAGTCAATCTTAATGACGTGGATGGAGAAAGCTTCATTTGCTGAGGTGGCATGACTCAAAATGAGAAGAGACAGCTGCAAACATCCACTAATAATTGGAACATGGAATGTATGAAATAGGAATCTAGGAAAATTGGAAGTTGTCAAAAATGAAATAGAACAGTTGAATATCGATATCCTAGAGATTAATGAAATGAAATGAACTAGTACTGGCCATTTTGTATTGGACAATTATATAGTCTACTATGTATGATGGGAATGACAACTGGAAGAGGAACAGCGTCACATTCATTGTCAAAAAGAACGTTAGAAGATCTGTCCTGAAGTACAATGCTATCAGTGAAAGGATAATATCCATATGCCTACAAGGAAAACACCAGTTAATGTGACTATTTATTCAAATTTACACACCAACTACTAATGGAAACTGTGAAGAGATTGAAGAGGATGAAGAATCTACTTGCATACCCACTCTTTTCTCTCCACCTATGTGCGCTATCCACATTTCAGCATCTCTGTAACCCTCACGTCCTTCATGGACTCATCTCTCATCATTCACTCTGCATTGATCAATTCTGACAGCGTTTCCTGCCTGTACTGCTCATTTTACTCTCATTAAATATTTTAAATGTCTGTAATTTTCCATGAAATCTTATGATCCTTGAGTGCAAGAATTGTGATTTATGTCTATGGCATGCTTCAGTGACCAGCTCAGAGTTATGTATATGGTAGTAAATGTTTGAATCAGTATTTATTTAATTCACTAAAGACCATTGTATCGTGATCAAGTTAGTTGACTATAATTCTGTATTTGACCTATTTGTCTTCTAAAACCGTTCTTAGCACACCAGAAGAATCACAAAATATCACTTGTTATTCTTGGGAAAGAAAATATAAATGAAAAGGTTTTGTTTTGTTTGTGTTTATATGATTTTTGGTGAAGATTAATAACATGGTAAGAAATTCATCTAGTGCTCATAATTCTGTGGGGCCTTAAGGATCACTTCTTGATGCTACTGCAGTGTCAGAGCAGCTTGCAGTGGTTTTTGAACTCTTCGTACGTGACCCAGTCAGTACAGATTTCCTGTCAGGACCTGGTCAGATCCCTGGTCTATATATGCTTTTATGTATCTTAAGCTTTGAATACCCGCAAATGATCATCCTTTAATACTGTGCTTCTCAAGTTAAGTGTTACACTGATTTGTTTTCTGTGGATAATTGTTTTTCTAACTGCTTATCCCTTTCAGAATTGGTACAAACTCCTGTAAATATCAATCTTGTTTTCAATATTTAGTCTACTCAGATTATCTGGTACTGTTGTCAACACTGCTATTTCCTCTTCCTCACCCCATGTAATATGTGGTATATATATCCTTTTACCATTTTCTCTAACTTGCAACTAAAATTTCTCTGAATTTTGGTAAACAGAAATTGTTTACTTGGTTTCTATCTTCTACATATACCCAACTTCTCTATTTTAAAGCAAAGTTTGCCTTAGCATTAAATTCCATTAGAAAATAATAGTAATAATAACAACTGTACCAGATGAAATGCCTAAAAAGTGGTAAGCTCTATATATGTCATTTTATGTATATTACATTATTTGAATCCCACAGGAAATGTAAGAACTGTACGTTTTTGTGCACATTTTAAAGAGCTATGCATTATCTTATACATTTAAAGATGGAGAAACTGTGGCGTGGAGGATGAGCCTCAGCTTCCTGGTTACAATGCTGCTACTTGATAAACTTATTTGTGGTTATAAAGCTGCCACAAGGAAGAGCTAGCATTTGACCTCAGCTCTTTCTAATATAGTGCATTTATATTGTAGTAGAGGGGATAAATAACACCAAAATATTTCCTTGAACTACTAGGAATGAAGTTTTAAAAATTGTGCCAAGAATGAAATGATCAAAAAAAAAAAAAAAAACCAAGAAATCCTTACTGAAATAATGCCTTTTCTTCAAACTAATGGGCAGAAAAAAGATGGAAAACTTTGATACCTTAAATTCACATACCTGCACACACACACACACACACACACACACACACACACACACAAATATATATGTATATATACACACCTGGAACTAAATATAAAAACAAATATGTCATAATCATAGTACTGTACTCAAGAATGCACTAAAGAGAAAATAGAAGTTTCTTTTACATTATCATAGCGTTTGTTGAAATAGCTTACAAAGAGGAAATGACATGGTTAATTTTAAAGTCCACAGGGTGATGGATACTGTGTTTGAGATAGAATGACCTTTCCTTTATTGGTATGAATTTACCTTCAAGGCAGACGTTTTTCAATCAGCACTGATTTGCATATAATTTATCAAGAGAGGAGAAGCAGAAAATAATTTTGTTTAAAGATTTCCCTTTGTTTTAAGTGTCATTAGCAGTTCTGCCTAATCGGATTTTTACAATCTCATCAGGCGCTTTTAGGACATCTCTCTGAACTCATGTGGAGGATGCATTTATTCCTGAGTGTCCTATATTGCATTAGAGCACAGCAGAGGGTCGCAGTCTGCTGCAGATGTTTATGTGAAATGCAGTTAACACTCTGCCAATTTTGTTTTTATAGGGACACAATCAATTTTTATTCATTTTAAAACCAGAATGCTTTCTTTTATTGTGTGCAGCCTCTGCTGATTATATAGCTAAACAAATTATTTCTCTGTTTGTACTAAATGGTTCTATCAGGGAAGGGCCATGGCGTGATCTAAGTATACCATATGTATATATCAGGCAAATAAATAATGACTCTCTTTTAGGGTATGTTCCTTGCAATGGGTTATTTAAAGCATGTTTTAGTTTTACTTACTGTAAATACGCAGAAATGAAATGTAAATCTTGCATGGGGCCATGTCATCTGATCTTGGTTTTAATAGAGCTTTATAGTTTATGAGCTGCTTTCAGAAACATTATCTCACATCATTTAAGATGCTTCGTTTCTATTGTTAGGACTTCGGAATAGTCAGGTGTTTCCATCATTCTTCAAAAAGAGTTCTTTTATTGCATTACAATTAAAAATATTTCATAAAGTGTCGTTACTCCATGTAAATATATCAGATGAAAATATAAAATATACACCTATATATATTTAACTTAAATGTTGCTTGCTTAGGTAAAATTGTGTTAATAAAACTTAAATTGTGTCTAAAAATACATTTAGGCATTTAATTTCTAAAAATTATGCTGAACTCTTCTGTTTTATTTGCTATTCAAGGGCAGTGAAAATCTTTTGAATCACCAAACGGTTTTTTTTCTCTTTGGGCTGCTACAGTTAATTTATCCCTGTTAATAACATCAACTGACATCTACCTGTATTGTTGGGTAGAAGCTGAGCAACTTCACAGTTAAAATGTATGATATTTGTGATGAGGTGTTTCAGCCAGTCATTTGAAGGACTTCGTTTGCTTGGCAACCTTTGTTCACCTTTCTAAGTAATCTCTGGTTTTTTCTTTTTACAAGAAGTCTGTGTTATTCCACTTGTCTTTCACTAAGAGAGCCAATGTGAATAGCTTTTCAGAGTTGAATTAATGCCATAATTTATCTAACTGCATAGAGCTTTTCCTTCTGCAACAGTCCTCTTATCAGCGAGGTAATGTGCAAAGAATGTCCTTTGAGAAACAGGTTTATAGAAAACTGAGCTCCTTTATTCTGTTACTTACACATATTTCATTATTGTATTTATGAAGGAAGCATTGGAGTGCCTGTATGTGTGAAACTATGTGTTAGGTGCTGAAACATGTCATTTCTCAACGTTTAGGTAAAATATTATCTAGAAAGTCATTAATCTCATTAAAGGTGAATAGAAATGTAAATATTTAAATATAAATTTAATGGCAACTCCATCCTTCAGCTGATCAGGCAAAAAAAAAAAGAAAAAGCTTAGAGTTATTCTTGATTATGTTCTTACCTTCACATACCATATCCAATCTATTAGCAAAATCAGTTGGCTCTGCCTTCAAAAGATGTTCAGAGATGACCTCTTCTCAACAATTCCACTGCTACCACTTGGTTCCAAGCCCCATCATTTACTATTTGGGTTACTGAAGTAGCCTTTAAACCCCCTGCTCCATCTACTTCAGTCTACGCTCCACAGCCAGCGGTGATCCCACTAAAATGCAAATCAGATGCTGTCATTCCCCTGCTCAGAACCCTCTGTGGCTTCTTACCTCACTCAGAGTAATAGCAAATAGCCTACAAAATGCCAGATGACCTGGGCCCCAGTTACCTCACCAACAGCACCTCTAACTCTTCTCCTGACACTAACTCTGCTTCAGCGGTCCTGGCCTCTCTGTTCCTTGAACCCACCAAACCCACCTGTACTAAGGGCCTTTGTATTTGGCATTCCTGTTGTGGTCAGTGTTCCTTCTGCGAACCTCCCCATGGCTTGCTCCCTCACCAGTTTTGGGTCTTTGTTAACATGGTACTTTCTTGGTGAATCCTTACTTGCCCTCACCCCCATTTAAATTGCAGCTTTCTGAATGCTAACTCAGAACTATTGCTTCTATTGTACTGATCACCATCTAACATACTAGATATTTTTTCTTGTCCCTTTTGTGTCTTTTTCTCTATTTCAGTGGAAACTCCAGGAGGGAAAGACTTGTGCCTGTTTTATTTAATACTTATTCAGTTCCTAATATTGGCACATTCTGAGAAGTCTTAAGGGAAACTAGAAAGTTCTGAAACTTTTCTGTTCTTTTGTCCCTCTTCACATCTTTCTCCCTGCCTTTTCATATGTGCAATAGACTGTTACCTTCTGGAGACCTGCTAAAATGTTAGAACCTAAGGAAAAATTTTTAGATATATACTTTCATGTTTCCAAAAGCTATAGATGTTGGGGCTAAAGGAGGGCTCCTGCTGTGAAGGCTCTGAGCGTGAAGAGTTCCATATTTGACCACATGGCTGATTAATTCTAACAGCAGCCTGCATCTCCTTAAGCTTGTCTTTGGCTTGTATGTCCCTTGTAATAGACAAGGTAATCACTTCTAGTTTCCAAAGCTTTATTACCACGCTCAGTGGTTAAAGCCCTTGGCTGCTAATCGAAAGGTTGGCAGTTCAAACCCACCAGCCACTCCAAGGGAGAAAGATGTGGCAGTCTGCTTCCGTAAAAATTTACAGCCTTGGAAACCCTGTGGGGCAGTTCCACTCTGTGCTGTCAGTCGTTGTGAGTTGAAATCGACTAGACAGCAGGGGATATCGCCATGCATGAGAGTTATTCTGGAGTAAAGAGTCCTAAGCTGTTTTTGTTAGCTGCTGTTGAGTCGGCTCTGACTCATGGAGACCTTAAGTGCAACAGAACAACACGATGCCTGGTCCTGTACCATCCTCACAGTCACTGGCATGTTGTTGTGGCGACTGTCCCAGTTCGTCTCACTGAGGGTCTCCCTCGCCCTCACCAGCCCTCTACTTCACCAAACATGATGTTCTCTAGCAGTTGATCCTCCCTGATGACGTACCCAAAGCAAGTGAGTCAGACAGCGTTCAGTTGTGATCCATAAGGTTTTCATTGGCTAATTTCTGGAAGTAGATCACCAGACCTTTTTTCCTAGTCTCTGTTAATCTAGACGCTCCAGTGAAACCTGTCCACCCTGGGGGACCCTGCTGGTATTTGAAATAGCAGTGGCATAGCTTCCAGCACCACAGCAACATGCAAGCCACCGCGGCACGACAAATTGACAGATGAGAGGAGTCATATAAGTAAAACAAACCTAAAGCAACTTAAAAATGAAAACCGGGAATGGTGCTGTGGCAGTTCTTGTTGTTGTCGGGTGCCATTAAGTTGATTTTTGACTCACAGCGACCCCATGTGACAGAGTAGAACTTCCCCATAGAGTTTTCTAGGCTGCCGTCTTCACAGAAGCAGGTCACCAGGTCTTGCTTCCATGGAGCCGCAGGGTGGTTTTGAACTGCCAACCTTTAAGTTAGCAGCTGAGCTCTTAACTGGCATGCCACCAGGGCTCCTACGGCAGTTCTTACAGTGTCTAATATCTTTTTTTAGTCTTTGCTTAATCTATCAGTCTGATTGTTCCCACTCACTTGAATAGGTTACTTGAAGGCACCCTATTGATTCATGCCACGTGGGGATGCATGATGGTGGCCACAAGCCCATTTCTTTCCAGATGAGCCACTCTGAAAGCATTCTTCCACCCAGCCTTCTATGGCAGCTTCAGCCCTCGTTAGGCAGATGTTAGGCAAACAAAGCTTTGCTGGTTTCTAAAATATAATTGTTTATGTTTATTAATTTCCTTATACTGTCTTCTTTTATATCTGTGTATAGAGCATTGTGGTAGGCCCTAGGAATAAAAATAGGTTTTTTAAAAAAGGTTATTGACTATGAGAGGCGTATCATCTATTTAGGAAAACAGAATATTCATACATAGTCCATAAAAATAAGTATAGCAGAAGTTAAAAGGAGGAAGCACTGATGAGTGACAGTTAAAACTCCAGTGATAGTTAAGCAAAATTTTGAAAATTTTTCCAGACTGAGACTAATGGGGTAGTCAGAACTGTATTCCCTGCAGTATAAATAGCACATAAATATGTGGAGGCTTGGATCATCCAGGAAATAGGAATGGATTAGACTAGGTGGGTGGACGGGTAATATCTTGACAGATTTCCAGATTTTGACTTCATCAAGTAGTCGTAGGGGAACCCGTGGATTTTGTGGTTAGTGGATGATACATGCAAAACAATGTCTTTTGAAAACAATGTGGTAGAAATGTGTAGAATGGATTGCAGGAGGGCAGGAGGTGAGGAGGATGCCTTTTGGTTCTATTTCAGGGATACAGGTTGATGCTTCCCAAAGTGTTACCTTGAGTTTCCTCAAAAGAAAACTCTCCTCACAAGAACCTGATTCTTGGCTACCACTGCCAACCATTCTGGTCAGAGCCACGATAGATGGATCCTGATAGAATGGGAAAAAAAAGTGGAACAGAACTTCAAATTCTTAAAAACCACGGACATACTGGACCAATTGAGACTGGAAGACTCCCTTAGACTATTGTCCTAAGATACCCTTTAAACCTTGAACCGAAACAAACCCCTGAGGTCACCTGTTATCTAAATAACTGATTGGCACACACAATAAAGAATATCACTCATGAGTACTGTGCTCCTTTAGAAAATCATCTATATGAGACCAAACGGTCAACAATTACTTAAAACAAAGATGAGAATGTAAGGGGTCAGGGAAACTAGATTAATGGAAAGGGAACAACCAGAATGGAAATAATGAGAATGTGCGTGCATTGCGAAGAATATAACCAATGTCACTGAACCATTTGTATAGAAATTGTTGAATGGGAACCTAAGCTGCTGTGTAAGCCTGCACTGGAAACACAAAATATCATTTGAAAAAAAAAAAAAAAGAGCCTCATGGTGAAGTAAGCTTGGGAAATCCTGGTGTGTTGTGTCCTCTGGGAGAGGTATAATCCAAGTTACAAATTAGCATATTTTAAAGACTCTAGGAAGTTCCTCCTGAAAAGATCTGTTTAATTATGTTTAACCCTGTTTATAAAATGTATCTAATTATCCAACTGTTTTTTTCTCTTTTTTGTATTGGAGGTGGTCACGGGAGGAATTGGTAGTGGAGGCTTGTGGGTCTAGATGGGAGTGGTGGCAAAAGGAAAGCAAGACTGGAGTTATGAGCCATTTAAAGAAAAGAGTGAATTGACATGATCTCTTTGTGGGTCAAGTAAGAGAGGAGCCCACTGAGTAATTAAAAGTTTGGAGGAAGGGAGACAGGGAGATTTTTCTTTTCTCCCTAACCAGATTGTAAGCTGAGGAATAAGGGCTATTAGAACCAGGAAAACCCCATGGAGCAGTTCTACTCCGAACCACATGTGGTTGCCATGAGTCGGGAATGACTCGACAGCAACGAATTGTTTTGTTTTGTTTGTTTTTTATATCCTAAAGATTTTATGTGTCTACATTGACTCTGTATTGGCTTTATCCACTTAGTGAAAGCCAAGCTTTCTTGTGGCAAGTTCTTGTTGCAAGTTCTTAGGGCCTGTGGGGTTTATTTCTGCTTCCTGTTCTCTTCCGATTCATTTCTAACTACCTGTCTTCTGGTTGCCCTTTATCTTCTCCCACTTCACCTTTTGGGCTTGACCTGTAAGTGACTTATGTAGCTTTTAACTCTCAACTCTACAAAGACTCATTTCTTACCCTCTGGCTTCTCCATTTCTGGCTGCTTCAGGAACCTTTACAACCCCAGACCCGGTTTCAGGGATAACAGCTCCTTGGCTGGCATCCCAGATGAGCCGGCCCCAACCTCCCTTAAGGGAATCAGTTATATACCACAGATTATTTCTAGGCATGACTCAACTGAATGTTCTCAGCCCAAATCAGGGGTGATGCCTCTGGTCACCATTCTCCCAAATGGTGTTGATTCATGACTTATTTTTATCTCTCCTCTCTTTGAAAATTTTAATACTGGTTCCCTATCATTCATTGCCTAATTTACGGTATCACTTTATTGAATTCCCAGTAAAGTATTTGCCCTGGAGTATAGTTGAAGGGTTGTGAACTCAAACTTCCAGCTCTCGCTGACAAGTACTGAGCATTGTATTTAAATTCTCTGAATATGAGTTTCTTGCAGCTATAAAGTGAGGATAAAAATGGTTATCGTAATGATACCTCCTTTATCTTATATGGTTATGGGGGGGAACAAATGAGATCATGTTGTTGTTAGGTGTCATCGAGTTGGTTTTAACTCATAGCAACCCTGTGTACAACATACTGAAACACTACTTGGTCCTGGCCATCCTCAAAATTGTTGCTGTGTTTGAGTCCATTCTTGTAGCCACTGTGTCAGTCCATCACCTTGAGAGTCTTCCTCTTTTTCGCTGACCTTCTACTTTACCAAGCATGATGTCCTTCTCCAGGGACTGGTCCCTCTTGATAACATGTCCAAAGTATGGGAGATGAAGTCTTGCCATCCTCATTTCTAAGAAGCATTCTGGCTCTACTTCTTCTAAGACAGATTTTTTGTTTCTCTGGCAGTCCATGGTATATTCAGTATCTATGTCAACACCATAATTCAAATGCATCAACTCTTCTTTGTCCTTCCTTTTCATTGTGCAGCTTTCATATGCATGTGAGGTGATTGGAAATACCTTTCTTCAACAATATAAATGGCGACTATACATGTGGGCCTCGCTGGATGGAATAAACAGGAATCTGTGGAAAGAGACAATGGAGAAGCTCAATATTGTCAGTCAGAACAAGGCCAGTGGTTGACTGTGGAACAGGCCATCAATTGCTCATATGCAAGTTCAAGTTGAAGCCGAAGAAAATTAGAACAAGTCCGTGAGAGCCGACGTATGACCTTGAGTATATCCCACTTGAATTTAGAGATCATCTCAAGAGTAGATTTGACGTGTTGAACGCTAATGAGTGAAGACCAATTGAGTTGTGGGATGACATCAAGGACATCATACATGAAGAAATCAAAAGATCATTAAAAAGACAGAAAAGAAAAAAAAAGATCAGTGAGATAATACACAGGAAGAATGTAGCAGAGTTGTTAGCACATAGACGTTCAATAAAAGCTAGCTATCATTGGACTGCTCAGAGAAGAGGAGGTCTTTGAATTAAAGTTTTACTGTAGGATATTTTAAATAAAATCTGTTCTTTTTTTCAAATTCACACAGTGGACCAAGTCATATCCACAAGACATTGCTTTATTGGGTATTTGTTATTTTTACTAGTGTAAATTTACTTGCACTTTAAAGCCGTTTTTAAATATGTTCCTAGAGTTTTATTTCTTTATTTTTTTATTGTACTTCAGGTGAAGGCTTACAGAACAAAATAGTTTCTCATTTAACAGTTACTACAAATGTTGCCCTGTGACAACGGTTAACAATCTCACAACACAGCAACAATATCCTTACTCAACCTTGGGTTCCCTATCACCAGCTTCCTTGTC
>NW_004443954.1:6105440-6141482 GCF_000243295.1 Trichechus manatus latirostris
AGCCCTCCGCCCAGCAATTCAGTCCCACAGGGAGTTTGGATGTGTCTGTGGGGCTTCCATGACCTTTCCTTGTACAAGTTGTGCTAGTTTCCCCTGTATTGTGTACTGTCTCACCCTTCACCCAAGATAGAGTTTTATTTCTAAGATCCTACTTTTGTAACTAATTTTCCTGTAGTGCTTGATCATATTGATAATGAAAAGTTAAACTATAATGTGGCTTTTGCTCAAATGATCAAAGGTACTGAATTTGGCAAGTCTTAATAATTGCTATATTTATAGTTCACTTTTTTTAGTGAACAAGAATAATATAGTAGCTTATTGTAGACCCCACACGTCTGTCAGTTTATTGTACTGTGGTGTCTTGCGTGTTGCCGTGGTGCCGGAAGCTATGCCACCGGTATTTAAATACTCGCAGAGTCACCCATGGTGGACAAGTTTCAGCTGAGCTTCCAGACTAAAATAGACTGGGAAGAAGGACCTGGCAGTCTACTTCTGAAAAAAATTAGCCAGTAAAAACCTTATGAATGGCAGTGGAACATTATCTGATATAGTGCCAGAAGATAAGGCCCTCAGGTTGGAAGGCACTCAAAATACAGCTGAGGAAGAGCTGCCTCCTCAAAGTAGAGTTGACCTTAATGACGTGAATGGACTCAAGCTTTTGGGATCTTCATTTGCTGATGTGGCACGACTCAAAATGAGAAGAAACAGCTGCCAACATCCATTAATAATCGGAATGTGGACTGTACGAAGTATGAATCTAGGAAAATTGGAAGTTATCAAAAATGAAATGGAACGCTTAAAGATGGATATCCTAGGCATTAGTGAGCTGAAATGGACTGGTATTGGCCATTCTGAATTGGACCATCTGTGGTATACTATGTTGGGAATGACAAATTGAAGAGAAATGGCATTGCATTCATCATCAAAAAGAACATTTTGAGATCTATCCTGAAATAAAATGCTGTCAAGTGATTGTGTAATATCCATACGCCTACAAGGAAGATCAGTTAATAGGAATAATATTATTCAAATTTATGCATCAACTACTATTGCCAAAGATGAGGAAACTGAAGAATTTTACCAACTTCTGCAGTCTGAAATTAATCAAACATACAATCAAGAGGCATTGATAATTACTGGTGATTGGAATACAAAAGGTGGAAACAAAGAAGAAGGAGCAGTAGTTGGAAAATATGGCCTTGGTGATAGAAATGATGCCGGAGATCGCATGATAGAATTTTGCAAGACAGATGACTTCTTCATTGCAAATACATTTTTCACCAACATAAATGGCAAGTGTACACGTAGATCTCACCAGACGGAATACACAGGAATCAAATCGACTACATCTGTGGAAAGAGACAATGGAAAAGCTCAATATCATCAGTCAGAACAAGGCCAGGGCTGACTACAGAACAGACCATCAAAGCTCGTGTGCAAACTGAAGCTGAAGCTGAAGAAAATTAGAACAAGTCTGTGAGAGCCAAAGTATGACCTTGAGTATATTCCACCTGAATTTAGAGACCGTCTCAGGAATAGATTTGACTCATTAAACACTAATGACCAAAGACCAGACAAGTTGTGGAATGACATCAAGGACATTATACATGAAGAAAGCAAGAGGTCATTTATAAGACAGGAAAGAGAAAAAACCAAAATGGATGTCAGAAGAGACTCTGAAACTTGCTCTTGAACATAGAGTAGCTAAAGCTAATAGAAGAAATGATGAAGTAAAACGTCTGAACAGAACATTTCAAAGGGCAGCTCCAGAAGACAAAGTAAAGTATTATAATGAAATATGCAAAGACTTAGAGCTAGAAAACCAAAAGGAAAGAATATACCCAGCGTTTCTCAAGCTGAAAGAACTGAAGAAAAAATTCAAGCCTCGAGTTACAATAGTGAAGGATTCTATGGGGAAAATATTAGACGATACAGGAAGCATCAAAAGAAGATGGAAGGAATACACAGAGTCATTGTATCAAAAAAAATTGGTCAACATTCAACCATTTCAGGAGGTAGCATATGATCAAGAACCGATGGTACTGAAGGAAGAAATCTAAGCTGCACTGAAGGCATTGATGAAAAACAAGCCTCCATGAATTGATGGAATACCAACTGAGATGTTTCAACAAACAGATGCAGCACTGGAAGTGCTCACGCATCTATGCCAAGAAATGTGGAGACAGCTACCTGCCAACGGACTGGAAGAAATTCATATTTGTGCCCATTCCTAAGAAAGGTGATCCATCAGAATTCGGAAATTATTGAACAGTATCATTAATATCATACACAAGTAAAATTTTGCTGAAGGTCATTCAAAAGTGGTTGCAGCAGTACATCATCAGGGACCTGCCAGAAGTTCAAGCCTGATTCAGAAGAGGACATGGAATGAGGGCTATCGTTGCTGATGTCAGATGGATCTTGGCTGAAGACAGAGAATACCAGAAAGATGTTTACCTGTGTTTTATTGACTCTGCAAAGGCATTTGACTGCATTGATCATAAGAAATTATGGATAACACTGCGAAGAATGGGAATTCCAGAACACTTAACTATGCTCATGTGGAACCTGTACACAGAACAAGGGGATATTGCATGTTTTAAAATCAGGAAAGATGTGTGTCAGCATTGTACCCTTTCACGATACTTTTTCAACCTGTATGCTGAGCAAATAATCAGAGAAGCTGGACTGTATGAAGAAGAATGAGACACCAGGATTGGAGGAAGACTCATTAACAACCTGCGATATGCAGATAACACAACCTTGCTTGCTGAAAGTGAAGAAGACTTGAAGCACTTATTGATGAAGATCAAAGACTATAGCCTTGAGTATGGATTACACCTTAACATAAAGAAAAAAAAATCCTTCACAGCTGGACCAATAAGCAACATCATGATAAATGGAGAAAAGATTTGAAGTTGTCAAAGATTTCATTTATTTGGATCCACAATCAACGCCCATGGAAGCAGCAGTCAGGAAATCAAAGGACGCATTGCATTGGGCAAATCTGTTGCAAAAGACCTCTCTAAAATGTTAAAAAACAAAGATGTCACTCTAAGGACTAAGGTGCACCTGACCCAAGCCATGGTGTTTTGTATTGCCTCATATGCATGCGAAAGCTGGACAATGAATAAGGAAGACTGAAGAATTGATACTTTTGAATTCTGGTGTTGGTGAAAAATATTGACTATACCATGAACTGCCAGAAGAAGGAACAAATCTGTCTTGGAAGATGTACAGCTCGAATGCTCCTTAGGGGCAAGGATGGCAAGATTTCATCCCGCATACTTTGGACATATTGTCAGGAGGGATCAGTCCCTGGAGAAGGACATCATGCTTGGTAAGGTAGAGGGTCAGTGAAAAAGAGGAAGACCCTCAATGAGATGGATTGACACAGTGGCTGCAACAATGGGCTCAAGCATAACAACAATTCTGAGGATGGCGCAGGACCTGGCAGTGTTTCATTCTGTTGTACATAGGGTTGCTATGAGTTGGAACTGACTTGAGGGCACCTAACACAACAATTACTGTCTTCTTTGGATGAGGCCCTTGACTAATGAGTCCCCATGCACAGTGGCGGGAAAGGCTGTCTAGTCCTGCACCATCCCCATGTGATCTGTAAAAATTCTGTTGGCTGATTTCTCAGAAGTGTCTCACCAGGTCTTCCTAGTCCGTCACTACTGAAACCTGACCGGCATTATAGCAGCACACAGACCCCCACTGACAGATGGTGGTGGCTATGCATAAGGCACATTGACTGGGACTCAAACCTGGGTCTCCCTCATGATAGGCGAGAATCCTACCACTGAACCACCAATGTAGTAGCAGTGATACACATATAAGAACCATCCTATCTTTTCAAAAGATAATCCCAGGAAGACCAACTGAGTGAACGATCAGAACCACTATCTGAAAATGCCCGAGTCGCTTTTTCATGAAATAGGTTGATAAATTCTTGGCTCATCCTCCATCTCACTACTGAATACATATTTTTGAGGACCTAATATGTACTGAAAGCCTACTATGAGTCAGGCTTTCCTTTTTTGTCTATAACATTCATCTCATTAGGTAAGTGATCTTTGACAAAGATCTCTTTCATACTGGGATTGAAGATTTCTGTGCTGCTTTTTTGGCCCTAAATTAATTCTGCATTTCTCTTATTACCAGGTACCTACCAAGATAGTACATGATTATAATTTAACCTAACTGGTAAACCAGTTGCCAGGGACTCCTTCTAACTCATGGTGAGACCGTGTGTGTTAGAGTAGAATTGTGCTCCGTAGGGTTCTCAGTGGCTAATTTTTTTGGAAGTAGAGTAGCGGGCCTTTTTCAGATAATTCGAGCTAAATGACCTAAAATATAAAGGTTTTTATTTTGGAGATACATTTAGCACCATTCTTTGTGTGCTTAAAAATACACCTCTTTTTCAAATCATTTTGTGTATTTGAGTGACTAACGTGTTCAGTCATTTAATAAAATATTTTTGGTTATATTTAGGTGCAATATATTACTTAAGATCAGACCTAGCTGCCCTATAATCTATAAAATATTTTATGTTTCTTTAAGAAAATACACATCCAAGCTCATGTGTTTATTTTAATGGACTACCGCTTTCAAGAAAACAAAGAAAATGTTTCAAAAATGATGACTTTGACATTCAGGATAAATTGTGTATTCAAATGAATTTGACAGAACAAAGCAATCTAAGGCACTGCGTTTAAACTAGTTTGAACTGATTTCTCCTCCTATAGAAGGTGACCAAAGACTTCCAACAAAGGGGCTAATACCAATAACTCACTTTCAACCTCTGTTTTTCTGGGCCTCCCTGCGGACAGGAGTGAAGCCTCTGGTGTATTCAGGCTCAGTGAAACGTAGTTGAGTAATTGCGGAAAATAAACACCCCTAGGAAGTATGGAAAAGGTGAGCGGTAGTAAACTGTTTCTAAAACATAGAGATTTCACCTTCCCCCCTTGTTTCTCCTGGCGTTTTTCAAGGAAATGCCACAATGACGCTGAGGTTTTTTGAGTCACGTGCTGAAGTTGCAGTAGTATTAGAAAGAAAAGCCGTTGTGAAATCGCAAAAGAAAGAGCAGTGAGGACATTTTAATGAACACTTGAATGCACCTCAAATGAAAAACAGATGTTCTTTGTTAAATTTAACAGCGTTTCTCATTCAGACTGAGGTAACTGGACGGGCCAGTCGGGTAGAATTGGCTACAGCAAGATCGTGTTCTAGGAAAGTTTGTATTTTTCCTGTTGTTCTGTACAGAGTATTTTCCTCTGCTTGTTTCCACATTTAAATAAAAGGGAGGCGTGCGAAAGTTTACGCCTGGAGACTGACCTTAATCATGCATTTTGATGTTCCTACTTTTTTCTATACAGTGAAAGTCACGTACATTTGAAATTCATTAGATAGGTTTGTAATAACTGCATACATCTTATTTTGGCATTTTGTTAGGTTTCGAAAAAAGACATCATTGCCACAAGCAACATAGGTGGGTATTAATGTTTTAAAGCAGTCACTGATGTCGTATATTTTATTAAGCTCCCCATCCCCCTCCAAAAACAAACAAACACCCTAAACAAACCTCTTTCTCGTCAGTGTTTCAGGCCGTCAATCATCAGTGGTACTTTGTCTTTGTCTCTCCTTGCGCCAACCATTGGCTGTCCCACCTAATCCCGACCCAGCTAATCTCGACTGATCATTCGGTGGAAACACGGTCACAGCCAAAGCGGACTCACACACATGACCCTTTCCTGAAGATAGAAATTACATTAGTGTTTCAGCCCTAACAAGCTTTGAGATGCACTAGGCTTCTCTTTTCTTCTTTGACTTCGGTGGGGTTTTTCTTCCCCCTAGTGTAGATGGTGAAGTGCACCTGGCATTCTGTTTAACCGAATATGTGCCAGAGACTGCAATGGTAGAAAACAACGCAAAATAGACACGGGGGGAAAAATTATTTTGGAGGAGGGAAAAGGTGTTAAAAACATGTTAGCATATTCACATACTATTAATTTTTAAATCGATGACTTCATTAGATATGAGAACCTGTTGCCTTCAAGTCAATTCTGACTCATAGTGACCCTATAGGACAGAGTAGAACTTCCCCATAGGGTTTCCAAGGAGTGGCTGGTGGATTCGAACTACAGACCTTTTGGTTAGCAGCCGAGCTCTTAACCGCTGTGCCACCAGGGCTCCATTAAACATGATATAGAGTATAAAAGGAGACACAATCTTAGCCCACCAAGAGGTGAAAGAACATGGGATTTCTTAAGTAACCTCCAAGGAGGCAATGAGAGAAGTACAGATAATTCACACTTTTTAACCAGTTGCTCTGAATGGGCTTATCTTTGGAAGTGTTCCATGTCTCTTTGTTTCTGTGTTTATTTGAGTTTGCTGTCTGGGAGATTTATTCTGTCTTGTTTTTAATCTTTATCCTTCAAAAAGAAAACCCATACAAGAAGACTATAGCCAGGTAATTAAGCAGCCAGGGAGAAGGTGGACTAAGCTAAGCAGACAACGTAGGAAGGCATCCACAAGCTGTAGTAAAGCGGGCCTTGCCTCGTGTGAACTCCCGCTTGATGGAGGACGGAGGCCACCTTCAACAACCAAAAACAGATGGGAAAAACCAAAAATCGCAATGTTTTAAGAGGACAATAACACAGCTCCAAAACTATGTCTGAGTTTAAATCAGTCGTATAGAAGAAGGGAAAGGAAAGATAGATAGTACTTTGAAGTAGAACAGCTTAATACTCTATTAGAAATCCTGTGTATCTATCAAGTTGTAGGAGGGACTTATACTATTATTTAATTCATCTCATGCCAATTTTAGGTCATGGTTTCAAATTTCTCATTCTGAGTCTTCCTCTTTTTACTTTCCTGCTTTATTTGTTATTTTATTTATTCATATTTATTTATTATCTCCAGGGGTAATGCATTAAGTTCTGGGTTTTAAGTGGTACAACATTTTCAGTCATGCACAAAAAGCCATTTTATTAAAAACAACTCCTTATTTTAGGAAATTAAAAAAAAGAACTAATTGTTTAACCAATGCAATATTAAGGGGGGTTAGGTTTAGGAATTAATTTTTCTAATTGATAAAGCAAAATCATAACTTACATTATGAGAGGTTTTTTTTTTTTTTTTTTTGTATTAAAGTCACCGGATCCCTACTTTGTAGACCTCATTGTTTAAATATTAGAGGGGGCGTCTGTGAAGGACAAGGAGCCTAAGCCAGAACTTGCAACTATATACTCCCCAAGAGCAAGCTGAAGGACTAAAGCTCCCCAAGAACACCCCTCTTCCTCGGACTGAGGTGGGGTTTTGGGGGGCAGTCAGGTGGCAAGGAGGGAGCATGTTCCTATTGTCCTGATGTTGGTGGTTGTCCTCACACTTCATCCCCCCAATCCCCCAACTCTTTGTCTCATCCACACCCCAGTGCTACCTTGGCAAGATACTTTGACAAATGGTAGATCTTGTACATCTAAGGATCCCTGGTGGCGCAATGGTTAAGCATTCAGCTGCTAGCCAAAAGGTCAGCAGTTGGAATCCACCAGCTGTTCCTTGAAACTCTATGAGGTAGTTCTACCCTGTCCTATAGGGCCACTATGAGTCGGAATCGACTTGACGACAATGGGTTTTGTTTTTATTTTTTTAATACATCTAATGCGTCTGTGTATCTTTATCCTGTCATGCTGTTGTGGTTCCCTTCCCTTGTTCAGCTCTTATAATTGAAGGATGCTTCACATGTAAATGATAATTCTGCTCTGCTAGTTAGTGTCTTCATGTGAAAATGAACCTAGATTGCAATTAAAAGTCCTCGCAGAAGTTACAAATGACATTATTAAGAGCTGTGTTTTGTATCTTCGGATTAAATAAGGAAATTGCCCACAACAATCAATTTAGACTATTCTAAAGTATGTGATTAACTTATAAATGCATCCTCTTACTATTATTCAACATTATAAAACATCAACAAGAATGAATAATATCATATTTCCCTCCCTAGTCTCACTCCCCTAACCCAAACATCCTAGCAAAATAAATCCACATGAAGCTGTATCATATCGAATTCAGTCTCATGAGGACTATGTGGCTTTAATCAGGACCTTTTCACCTCTGCTGCTCTCTCAGTCCTCAGAGCATCCAGCCTGGAGCTATGTTTCTCTCAGAACTTCCCTTTTGGATTCTGTCCCTGTCACTGGCAATGCCTCCTCTCAGTGCTGGTCTGTCCACCAACTCCCTGGAATATTTCTCTTCCTGCAACCTACTCCAGCAAACATGTTTTTTTTTTGGGATTAGAATACCTGACTTATGATTGCAACCATCCCAATGATACCAAAGCAAATACATTCTCTCACACATACATATATACATACATGTACACACACACATGATTACATTACATTAAGGATTTAAAGAAGAACTCATTTTTAAAAGAAGATGTCTTTATATGATCTGAGAATACTCAAATCTGGAAAAGAATCGGGTGCTTATTGAAGGCTTCTTTGATGAAGGAAATTTCCCCCTAATTTATTGTACACAGAAGATACTTTTCTCATTGTGTGTATGTGTTGGGGCTGGGAAGATGTTTAATCACATTTTAGAATATATAATGATTTAAAATATAAGTAAAGATTTCATAACCTTTGTGAAAAAATAAGGAGATCATCTCGTTTGGATTTGTAAAATTTTAGCATATTTGATTTTTACAAACTACGTTTTACTGTTCCAAAAAGCTTATTGTTCAGTTTCTCAATCTCTACCCCTTTAAGAAAACATTTTATTTTTTTCCCTTTTTAAAAAAAAAAATTTAAATTTTGACAAAAGTACACACAGCCAAAAATACATCATTTCAACAATTTCTACGTGTACAGTTCAGTGACATTGGTTACATTCTTCAGGATGTACTACCATTCTCCCTATCCTTTTCCACATTGTTCCACCACCTTTGTCTTAATCTCACTGCCCCTTAAACTTCCCATCCAGTCTTTCAAGTTGCTGATGTCAGTTTGATTTCACATAGATAATTCTTTAACAGGGCACAATGCTCAAAGCAGATGTACTTTACTAGTTAAAATAAGGTACTTTTTGGTTCAAAGAAGACTTCAAGGGACATTTAAGGTTTAAAGTTTAAAAGATTATTTCAGGGCAGTAGTTTTGGAGGCTCATTCAGACTCAATGGCTCCAGAAATCTGGATTCCATTGAGAATTTTAAATTCTGTTCCAGATTTTTCCCCCTTTTGATCAGGATTCTTCAATAGAATTCTTGATCAAAATATTCATTAATGGTAACCAGGCACCAGCCAGTTCTTCTGGTCTCATGACAGAGTAGGCAGTTGTTCATGGAGGTCACCAGACATATATTCAATTTCTTCTTCCAATTCCTGCTCTCCTTCTCAAGAAAACATTTTTTAAAAATAATTTTATTTATTTTGTTGTTGTTGTTGAAAATATATACAGGAAATCATACAATAATTCAACAGTTTCTACATGTACCATGACAGGTAATCAAATGACATTGGTTACATTCTTCGAGTTGTTTAACCATTCTCACTCTGCTTCTCTGAGTTGTTCTTCCTGATTAACATAAATTCACTGCCCTCTAAGGTTCTCATCTGATTTTTCAAGAAAATACATATTTTTTATTATTGTACTTTAGATGAAGGTTTACAGAACAAACTAGCTTCTCATTAAACAGTACACATATTGTTTTATGACATAGGCTACCAACCCCACGACATGTCAACACCCTCCCTTCTTGACCTTAGATTCCTTATTAGCAGCTTTCCTGTCCCCTCCACCTTCTAGTCCTTGCCCCTGGGCTGGTGTGCCCCTTTAGTCTCATTTTGTTTTATCGGCTTGTCTAATCTCTGGCTGAAGGGTGAACCTCAGGAATGACTTCATTGCTGAGCTAGAAGAGTGTCTGGGGTCCTTATTCCCAGGGTTTTTCCAGCCTCTACTGGGCCAGTAAGTCTGGTCTTTTTATGTGAGTTAGAATTTTGTTCTACATTTTTCTCCAGCTCTGTGCAGGACCCTCTATTGTGATCCTGGTCAGAGCAGTCGGTGGGAGTAGCTGGGCACCATCTAGTTGTACTGGACTCAGTCTGTTGGAGGCCGTGGTGGTTGTGGACCATTAGTCCTTTGGACTAATCTTCCCCTTATGTCTTTAGTTTTCTTCATTCTCCCTTGCTCCCGACGGGGTGAGACCAGTGGAGTACCTTAGATGGCTACCTACGGGCTTTTAAGACCCCAGACACTACTCACCAAAGTAGAATGTAGAGCATTTTCTTCATAAACTATGTTATGCCAGTTGAGCTAGATGTTCCCCGAGACCATGGTCCCTACAGCCTTCCGCCCAGTAATTCGGTCCCTCAGGGAGTTTGGATGTATCTATGGAGCTTACATGACTCAAGAAAACATTTTTTAAAGTGTACATTTCGCCAGAAACAATGTAGAAAATGATTCAGGAAGTTTCTTTTTCATCTCTGGAGTTCTGTGGGGTTTTCTTTAAGAGTTTTTGTGACCATTCCTACGAGTATTCTCATGCCACTGCTCCCAGTGGAAATAGTAGGATGGTACGTGTAACCTGACAGGCCATAGGAAACAGTCCTTAGGGCCAGGGTGAGGACAGACACTTTGACTGTCACAAAAAACTTCTCACCCTATGCAAATTAAAATGAAAAAACCTTGGTAAGCAGAAAGTTCAAGGGAAATTAGCATTGATCACATACAGCAGAGAAAAAAGAAGTACAGACTACAAACATATATTTCTCCAGCTAGCTCCAGATAAGATGAAACCCATTGCTGTCCAGTTGATTCCAACTCATAGCGACCCTATAGGACAGAATAGAACTTCCCCATAAGGTTTCCAAGGAGTGGCTGGTAGATTTGAGCTGCTGACCTTTTGGTTAGCAGCTGAGCTCTTAACCACTGTGCCACCAGGGCTCTGGATCCTTTCACCATACTCACTGAATCTGTATGCTGAGCAAATAATCCAAGAAGCTGGACTATATGAAGAAGAATGGGGCATCAGGATTGGAGGAAGACTCATTTTCAGCCTGGGATATGCAGATGACACAACCTTGCTTGCTGAAAGTGAAGAGTACTTGATGCACTTAGTGATGAAGATAAAGACTACAGCCTTCAGCATAGATTACACCTCAACATAAAGAAAACAAAAATCCTCACAGCTGGGCCAATAAGCAACATCATGATAAACGGAGAAAAAATTGAAGTTATCAAGGATTTCATTTTCCTTGGATCCACAATCAGTGCCCATGGAAGCAGCAGTCAGGAAATCAAATGACGCATTGCATGGAGCAAATCTGCTGCAAAAGGTCTCTTTAAAGTATTAAAAAGTAAAGACGTCACTGTGAAGAATAAGGTGTGCCTGACCCAAGACGTGGTATTTTTTATCCCCTCACATGCATGCGAAAGCTGGACAATGAATAAGGAAGGCCAAAGAAGAATTGATGCGTTTGAATTATGGTATTGGTGAAATATATTGACTATACCATGGACTGCCAGAAGGAACAAATCTGTCTTGGAAGAAGTACAGCTAGAATGCTCCTTAGAAGCGAGAATGGCAAGATTTCATCTCCCTTACTTTGGACTTGTTATCAGGAGGGACCAGTCCCTGGAGAAGGACATCATGCTCGGTAAAGTAGAGGATCAGCGAAAAAGAGAAAGACCCTCAATGAGATGGATTGACACAGTGGCTGCAACAATGGGCTCAAGCATAACAACAATTGTGAGGACGGCACAGGACCTGGCAATGTTCGTTCTGTTGTAAATAGGGTTGCTGTGAGTTGGAATCAACTCTATGACACCTAACAACAAGATGGGAAGACATTTATCAGTTCTGCTACTGTATTGAGATAAGTGTACCCACTCACAATAGTTGTGTCTCTGATCAATTTTTATTTGAATGCTCTTCACATTTTATTAAGGTGAGTCTTAGATTTGGGGAAATTTGCATCTTCATATAAATATGCCGTATACAATATACACTATCTATGTTCATGGATGTAAAAACCCAAGATGCTTCTTAGGAAAAGAATTTTAAGACATTTCAAGCTGCTCAATATTTGAATTTTAATTTGAGAACCAAGAATTACGCCTGTTTTCTTTTATGCTTTATAAATTATCATTATCATCTATAATCATAGAATTTCAACTTCTGAGGATTTAAGTAGTCGTAGGAGTGAATATATTGACTGGAGGTTGTGGATCTGACTATAATAGTTGTAGCATATCTGATTGCTTATGAAATGTCTCAGGAAATATATTTCCTTAGCAACATTCTGTTACTGAAAAATCCTTTTTCCTGGGAAAGTTGGGATCACAGCTCAGAGACTACCTGTAGTAGGTGGCAGATTCCTTTTAGGGACTTTCATCAAACTTCTAGTTTTGTATTTGAAAGTAGCAGGAATTTTGCAACTTTTATAAGAAGGAGCTTTTTGCTGGCCATTTTTCTAAATATATGAGTCTGTTGTTTAACATCAACCTAAGATTGCAAAAGAAATAGTAACACTAAGAAAAGATAGGGAAGCAAAGCAAAATCAATTCACCTAGCTAAACAGTGAGCCTAACCTGCTATCTGAGACTGCATCTATTCACTTATTTGCAGGTCTGCTTCTACATTTTCTGGGAAAACATGTAACTATAAGAGTATTTGGGAAGGTATGCCTTTTGAATATCAAGGGTCTACTAAGTTTGCTGTTAACAATTTTATGAGAAAAGCAATGTGAGTACACAAGAAAAAATAATTCAAAATTTTATCATCAGACAATTTCAAATATTGGTATCACTTATTTGAAGTGCATTTAATAAAATCACCAAAGAGACATTTGTTCTTCTCCTTACTCTTATTTGTTAGGGATCACTAATCACATATACAGAGATACATTCCACAGCATGAAGAAAGTGGGGGAACTAAACAAGAAATACAATGAAATACTACTATTAGTTGGGTATCCTGAAAAAATAAAATCAATTTAATTATGAATTTTTCTTGTAAATTTGGAGTATAGAAAGAAATAATCCTCTACTGGAATGTGACTGCTCAGAGAATATAAAGATAAAAGCACATTAAGAACAATCATGAGAACCACACTGTAATTTATGGACATTGAAATGAGCTTCATTTCTATTTGTACTTGTATTTGGAACCCACCCATCATTGGAGGAAACTGTTTAAGATGTTTAAAACAATATGCTATTGGGTCTATTTAAATTCAATCTTTAAGAATATTTTTGTCAACCTAGTTTTGTCCTGTAAGAAATCTTCTAAACTTTTTGAAGACACACCTCCCCTCCCCAACCACAAAAATCTAAAAACAGAATACCTTTCTCAACAATAGTATTTTCTAACATAGTGTATGGACAAAACACACACTTTAAAAACACACACTTTAAATTAAAACAAACAGAATTTAGATCCTGTTTATTGCTTGTGTTGTTGCTATATATTTTTGTGATCTTGAATGAGTTGCTTTAGGCCTGTAAGTTTAGAGTCTTCATGTATAAGATGAGAATAATCACACTTGTCTTTACAGTATTGCTCTGGTAAAAGTTGGTGTTTGTTTCTAAGTTCCTTTCCCTGAGAATGCACAGACAACCACAGTCGGTCAAAACCCTAATTATGAATGATTTAGGAAAGAGTCTGGCTGTGGTGTTAAGCTTTCTAGGCCTCAGAGACAAGTGAAGCAAATATTCTGCCACCTGGATTCCCCCAGTCCCCTACCAAAGGCTGGTTATCAATATAATAGTGTTTGAGGAGACAGTTGCCCTAAAGAGTAAGAGCCTTAGTGTCTCCAGAGGGAGAATAGATTAGAAAAGCTGTCATATCTCCTGCTTTTCCTCAGGAAAGCACAGCAGGTTATCACTGACTTCTTCAAAACAAAGTAAAACTGGGAAGCTTCCTCATCAAAGCAACCATTTTTTTCAGAATCATCCAGAAAGGATGACTAGTATTCTTCACTTATCAGATATATCAAATACAACTTAGAGTTTAAATATCTGAATCATAATGACACCTGTTTAATTTCTTGCCTAAGAAATTTCCAGATGCAGTATTCTCATCGTTACATTAAGTCAAGCCAAACATTCACATAAAAAAAATATCTGAAAGGAGGTATCAGACCACAGCAGAAAAATGTATTTCCTTGAAAAGAATGATAGTTTTAGCTAGTTACTTGTCTCAACACTACCCAACATACCTGGGATATTTATACCAGCGGTTTTTAAATCTTAGGATTCCCTTTGCCCCCGTGTCACCCCGTCCCCCTCTGTTTGGACACACGTGTACACAGGGACAACATAAGCCATTGTTCATCCCGCAGGTGCTGCAGCAGCAGCTGTTGAGAACACATTAGTTCAGTTTCAGGTACCTTTCTGACATGCCATATGTCTTAACTGAAGGTTAGAGAGAAGGGAGGAAGTTTGGAGGAGGCCCAGTGAAGAAATGGATAAAGCAATTCCCTGTATTTGTGTAACCTGTGGTTGACCGCTGCCACCATCAAACAACTGTTAAAAGAGCTGCATCATTTATTTCCACACCTTGTAGGACTTTCCCACCCACAGGTTGTCCCTCCCCACCACACACACACACACACACACACACACACACACACACACACACACATGCGCGCGTGAGCATGTAGTGATGGATATACATTTATAGAAACCCTGATTACATTATGTCACCATGATTAAAAATTTCTTTAGACAGCTTGGCATGGTAGAAAAAGCCCTAGACTGGCACTCAGAAAACCTGGATTTCAAGTTTACTTGTGCCATGAAACAGCCGGATGGCCTTGAGCAAGTCATCTTTCTTGGGCTTTAGTTTTCTCGTGTTAAATCAAATAGTGGGAGTAGGAGATGTCTAATGTCCTTTCAGCTCCCAAATTCTATACTTCTACAATAATTCAAGGAGAAAGATTCATCAAAGTTCCCATGGGATTCTTTGCAACAGCACCAACGTTAAAGGAAATGATCGATCACCCCTGGGGATTGCAGAAGTGATCCACTGCTCATCCATCTCCTTATCCCTAATGAAAACAAGGAGTTTCCCTGTAAACAAGGTGCCTCTTTTCCAAAGCTCAGCGAGTCCAGGACTCAGGTTTCAGGAGATGGACCATTTGTCCCAGATATAGACCTGGTACTCTGAGGCTGTTGTAAATGCAAACTTGGACACTGTCATCACATGAAAAGTTAGGTTTAACTTTTTTAAAAAATCAAGAGTATGCCTGGTCAACAATTTATTTGCCATGGTATTGGTCGAAAAATAAAATAAAATAAAATCCTGGACCACCTGGCTCAGATTTTGTGGTGTTTGCAGCTTTATCGCTCCTGAAATGATGCTCTTAAAAATAATATCTGATAGAAGAATGATGCCTTTCACCATTCATATTAATTCATAACTGATCACCTGTAACTGAGGTAACTACTTAGACTACAATGTTACTATTCTAGTCTGGCTAAGTGCTTCTGGAGACTTGAAGCACAAAACTCTGCTCGCTCAAAAAGCTTGTTAATGGGTCCCTCATGACTCAGCTATCAATTTTTTAGTATCAGATATACATGATGTATCCATTATTACTTTCACTTAGAGCTAGATCTGACCTGACTGTACAGCAGCTTATGAGATTTTATTTATTTTCATTCTAGTAGTGGATAAAAAAGTAGAAATGCTGGCACATAGAAAATGTGTAATTTAATAAAAACTTCCAGTGTAATGTTATGGATGTAGCTACTTAGTCTTTTAAAAGAATTGCTGATTTTTTGCATGTTTTCTACCTTTAACATATCCTAGGTTGTTTAAATGTGCTTTGTAAGCAATGATAAAATGACAAGTTATCATTGATCTGTCCTTTCTTCCATCTCAGAGGGATTCATTAAATAATGCATGCACCCATGTGAATTACTTTCTTCACTATAGTATCCCCAGACCATTAGCCAAATATAGCAACATTCGCATCTTTCAACCCTAAGAAACCCTTTTGACTTTCATTTAATTAAATTATCCCATATGAAAACTCTTATAATGAGATTAAATTTAATTATTTATTAGACACTTATTTGCACTAGGGAGCCTATCAATTATGCATGGTTGAGCTAAACATTTTTCAATCCATCACCTTCTCTTTTCAAGGAAGGTGCAATTTATTAAGTACATTTGGGATACTGTGTCTAGGAGGCCTTAATGGGAATAAGTATTTAGCCCTCTGAAAAGCTACGATAATAAGGATTAACATTACTATGTCTGCAAAATAGACAAGCAAAATTGCTGCCGGATATCACAGTATTCTATCTAGACTTTCAGATTTTTTTTTTTTTTAGTTCTTCTAATATAGTTTGTAGTCCATCTTAGGAGATTTTTCTAGTATTCATCACTTATCAGATAAATATATCTTAGATTTTAAATGTAGAAATAATAATTAAACCCATTTAATAATATCAAAAGTATTATGTAACTTATAAAGTATACATTTAAATAATAAAGCTCTTAAATAACGCTATATTAAAATTATCATGTTAGTAATATTTTAAATACTGATTTAAAAAAACTTCTATGGAAAAATTTATTGCCAAATGTGGCAACATTGACATTTTGTCATGTCTGTAGACAAAAATAGCATGGTATAATGAATACCTAGGTATCAGTCTTTCAGCTTCAATAATTTTCAACTCGTAGCCAATCTTGTTTCAACTGTCAGCTTCCACTCCTCCCTCCAACTGAAGCAAATCCAAGACCTGATATCACTTTGACAATTCTTATGAAAAGAAAATTGAGTGTTTCAAGAGCAGAACATTTTCTTTTTATTATGGAGTGAACTTTTAGTGAATGCTGTGATAATAAATGTCAATTCAGGGCATAGACTCTTCTTCAAATCCCATCAACATATAATGAATTATTCCTCTGATATGATTTGTGTTGAGTCTTAAGTCAAGATTTAGGATGCATTTATTTTCAAATTATATTTAATAATATAATAGGATGTTGTATTGACTCCTTAACTGGTCTCCCTTCTTCCATCTTTGCCATTCTAAAGTGTGTTTTGCACACAGTGGCTACAGTGATCCCTTTAAAGGACTCGTTACGTTATACGTATGCTCAAAGCCCTGCAATTGTTCTTTGTTTCACTCTGGATAAAATAAAAAGTCCCCAACATGGCCTACAAAACTCTGCATAATCTGACACCCTACCAATTCTCTGGTCTCATTTCTCACTTCCCTCCTGTTTGCTTACTTCTTCACACAACAGCAATTACCTCCTTGCAGTTACCCAGACACCCTAAGCATACTCCTACGTCAAGTCCTTCCCACCTGCTCTCTCCCCAGTAGCTCCATATCCTACTTTCTCACTTGCTTTAGTTCGGTCCAAATGTCATCTTACCAGAGAGGCCTTACCTGACCACCCAGTACAAAACAGCAACTCCCGTCAGTACCACCATCTCTATTTATCCCCAACCCTGCTTTATTCTTCTTCATAGCACTTACCACCATCTGACATAGGTATTTGGTTCTGCCTCTTCTATTAGAAGATGAGTCTCCTTAGGGGAGACACTATGTCTTTTTTGTTTTCTTCTGTATCCTCCATACCTAGAACAATTCGTAGCGTGTAATAGGTATTCACCAAGTATTTGCTGAGTAAATGAAAGAAAATAATTTATTCAGTTTTATGAGATGATGTGTATGTTTAAGTATTCTTTCTTTTAAAATAATATTTCATTCTGTTTTTGGTGAAGGTTTACACAGCAGTTCAGGTTCCCTTTCAATAATTTTTACACATTTTTTTCAGTGACATTGGTTACATTCTTCACAATGCGTAAACAGTCTCATTATTTTCATTCTGTTTGTTTCATTTTCATTCATATAGTTTCCCTGCCCCCTTACATTCTCATCTTTGTTTCAAAGTAGTTGTTGACCCTTTGTCTCATATAGATGATTTTTTAAAGGAGCACAGTACTCATGGGTGATATTCTATATTTTGTGAGCCAGTCTGTTATTTAGCTATATGGTGACCTCAGGCTTAGTTTTGGTTCATGGTTTAAAGAGAGTCTCAGGGTAGTAGTCTCTGGGAGTCCTCCAGTCTCAAGTGGTCCTGGATTTTTTTTTTTTAAGAGCTTGAAATTCTGTTTCACATTTTTCACCCATTCTATCAGGATCTGTCTATTGTGGCCTTGATCAGAATGGTTGGTAGTAGTAGCCGGGCACCGTCTAGTTCTTCTGGTCTCCAGGTAGATGAGGCTGTGGTTTGTGTAGACTCTTAGTTCTGTAGGCTAGTTTCTTCTTTGAGTCTTTGGTGTCCTTCTTTCTCTTTTGCTCTGGATGGGTAGAGACCAGTAGAGGCCAGTAGTTGTATCTTAGATGGTGTTTAAGTATTAATAGTGTAGTGTTTTTTTTTAAATATATATAGCTGGCATTTGTGTGTGTGTGTGTGTGTGTGTGTCACAGAGAAAGAAAGAGAAAAAGAAAGGGGAGAGGGAAGAGAAGAGGTAGAATGGTAAATTAGGACCAGTTTGTGTCACCAGCCTTATAAATCAAATTTAAAATTTTAAAATATTCTATAAGCCAAAGTTCTTATGGGGTCAAAACAGAAAATGGGTTCAGGTGTGATGGAGAATGGGGAAAACTGAAGGGCTCATGACCCACTGAGAGAGATTAGCAGAAGCAACTTATGTGGGCCTATGGGCTCAGGGTTGACCTGTCTTCTAATAAAAATTAGAAGATGAACAGTTGATTTTTATGTGAAATTTCCCAATTTTAAAATCACCGTGTGAACCAAATTAATCATACTCAGGGGATGCCATTTTGCTACTTCAGCACTCAGTGTCAGGGAACCAAAATAAATTTTAGGTAGGCAAGTGAGAGGATCACGTTTTTTCTTAGAAAGATGACTCAAGTATCAATGTGAGGGTTGAACTAGACTGGTGAGAGTTAGGAGGCAGATAATCTGGCTAAATGGCTATTGTAGCAGACAAGGTCAGAAATGATGGGGTGTGCATTAAGGCAGTATCAGAGAAAGGTCTAAAGGAGGTAGAACTGACAAGATTTTATGAGAAATTGGGTGAGAAAGAGGGAGGCATTCAGGGTGACTTCTAGTTTTCTGCCTCAGAGCAGAGGTGTAGGATCAGAGGCTGATTTAGGTCTGGGAATGATGATGGTTGTTGGAAAAATAATTTGATTTGAGATATCTCTAGATATCAAGCTACAGAGATCTTTTAGACAGTTGAAAAGATGGATCAAGGGCTTAGGAGGTAGTGCTGAAGTAGAGTTTCTCAACCTCAGCATAATTGCCATTTTGGTCTCGGTAATTCTTTGTTGTGGGGACCTTCTGTTGCACTGTAGGGTGTTTAACAGTATCCTTGGCCTCTACGCATTAGTTACTAGTAGCACATGTCAGTTGTGACAACCAGAAATGTCTCCAGACATTTACAGATGCCCCTAAGGGGCAGAATTTCCCCTAGTTGAGAACTGTTGGACTAATGGTATAAAATTGGGAATCATTGTATTAGTAAGCAGTGTTTTTCAAACTTTTATATGAATATTAATTACTGGGGATATTTTAAAATACAGATTTTGATTCAGTAGGTCTGAGATGGGCCCAAGATTCTGGAAGTCAAACAAACTCTCAGTTGATGCTGATGCTGCCAGTCCAAGGGCCACACTTTGAGAATAAGATTATAGATGACACTTGAAATCATGGGCATAGATGAGGATCACCTAGAGAAGTTGTAAAAAGCAGGGGTTTTTAGCCTCACAATCATGGGCTTCAAGGTGTTATGAATTACTGTATTTCTATGCAAATAATGTGTGCCTTTTACGTTTGTTTGCCAACAGTGCAACAGTACCACAAGGTATTTTCATAAGAGCCATTATGCCAGGTTTTTTTTTACATGTTACAGTACAATAAAAAAGCATAGCTCACTTACAAAAATACCTCGCAGAGGGAGGGCGCAGTTGGCAACAAACACAGAAGGTGCACGTTAATTGCGTAAAAATATGGTAGGCGTCCCAAGTGACTGTTTTGTTTTCTTTCTCTTATATTAAGCCTTGTCTCTATTTTTTTTCTTTTCCATTTCAAATTATTTTATTAGAGTGGCATTGTACTCTGGATCAGTTAGAGTCCCAGTGGGAGGCAGAATTCCACTCAGATGGTACAACTGCAGCACATTTAATAAAGGAATTGTTTACACAGATGTAGGCAGGGTTAAGGAGACCAATAAGGAATGGTGAGACACCAAGAGACCAGCAACATTGGAATATCCAAAGAGTGCTGGATACACGGAAGAAGAGCTGCCAAGGAGGAGCTATAGTCACGGAGGGAGATGGCCACTGTCAAAACCAAGGCACAAAGCAGGGAAGGAGCAGGGAAGAAATACCCCTAGCTTTCTCTCCTCTAGCCGTCTGATCATCCTCCTCTTGCTTCCTATGGTCAAGTCCATCTGACACTTGTCAGCATGGGGAGCCTGGGTGGTGCAGTCGTGGAGGCACAGACAGGGTGGAGCAGAGCAGAGAATGCAGTTAGCACATACTCCAAACAGGCATAAAATGTACACACTCAGGCAATGTGTACTTGTCATTATCCTCACATTATGATATCGAGAATAGTTTCCTATATGTAGAGATTAAATAAAACATCCTGCTATTATGATAATATAAATTCTTGTTTACATTGGATCTGGCTTTAATTGGAAAATGTCAACAAAAGTACGACAAAGCTCAGCTATTGTTGGTTTTCCTTTCATTGCTGAATGTGCAGAGCAGGAACCACAATGCTTCTTTTGTCGCCTAGTCCTGCCGATGGAAGCATGAAGCCAATGACGCTAAAGAAGCAGCTTGTGTGTGTCTGTCCTGAAAGCGTACCAGGCAGGGTTGAAGTTGTTGATGAGGAGAAGGCTCAATTTAAAAATGTTGGGATGATTCCAAAACTAACATTTGTCCCCCAGAGATGCTTGAAACACCATATAGTATGATTAAGCGTACAGTCCTGAGGTCAAGCAGTGCTTTTGAATCCTAGCCCCCCTACTTCATAGTTACAGGATTTTAGGCTAGTTACTTAACTCCTTTTGTATAAGCTTTCCCATTAGTAAAAATGGGAATCTGTAAAATGGCAATAATACTAGTACTTACTTCATTGGGTTATTGTGAGAATTAATTGAGATAATACAAGTAAAGCACTTAGATGAGTACGTAATATATAGAAGGTACTCAATAATTATTAGCCTTATTGTTGTTAAAATAAAGTTGATTATCTCATATCCAAGCAAAAGAAGCCAAAACTGGTGAGAACTTCTAGTCGAGTGCTCTGGAAATGGTCAAAGAAGCAGAGGAAGAAAATACTGAAGTGGTCTCTTGTCAAATGATGCCACCTACTAAAGAATCATTGATATTTCTCTAGTTTTGAAGCAGACCATGAAGGCCAGTTCCCATCAGAGTACACTTGGTTATGAAGTCTACCAGAGCACCCAGCGCGTTTGTTACGCACATACTGACGCCATCAACGAAGTTTCTGTTTTATAAGCCTCTTTGAGAAAATCTGAAAATTTTGAATGCAAGAAAAATATTGGTCTTCTGTGAATAAATGAAGTACTTGCAATGCTCCAAAACCTGTCAGATTTTGTCATTTTCGTGAGGGACTTCCCAAATAATCATCTTGACATGAGAGTTGTGAGCTTAATCAGAAACACAGATTTAAATCTCTGTCTTATGAAATTCTTCTCTAGTTTGGAAAGAAGTTCATGGGTTCTCCAGAGGTCAAGACTTTTAAGGGCTTAACCATCAAATAGGCATTTCACTCTCTCTGCGTGAAAAAGGAGGAGTCCTCATGGCGCAGTGGTTAAGATCTTGGCTGCTAACCAAAAGGTCGGCAGTTGGAATCCACCAGGCACTCCTTGGAGAATCTACAAGGCAGTTCTGCTCTGTCCTGTAGGGTCACTCTGAGTTGAACTCGACTCAATGGCAATGGGTTTGGCTTTGGAGTGAAAAGGAAAGCCGCTGTTAGAACATTTGACCAGACAGAGTTCCAAAATGGCTTGGCTTACTTGGTGGAAAATTTTGACACGTATATTTGAGATAACTATTTTGATTCAAGAATCTGAAGGAACCCTTACAAAAACAGGCTGAAGAAAGTGTTTTGGTCCACTAGCCTTTCTGGGAGAAGGAATTGCAGGTGGATTTTAATGTACATTTTCTAGTGATGGGAAAATGTGTCTGTGGGCTGCAGACAAGAGTGATAAAGCTCTAGCTATTTCTCTGCAGGGAAATTAGAAAGACTTCAAGCCCTGTTAACTTCGATTTGAAGTTGTCAGTTATTTAATCCTGCTTGGATCAACAACCAACATCCATGTCGAGAAACCAAACGATGTATTACATTGGGTAAATTTGCTGCAAAAGACCTGTTTAAAAAACAGAGGTGTCACTTTGATGACTAAGGTGTATCTGACCCAAGCTATGATCCTTTCAATTGCCTCATATGTGTGTGGAAGGTGGATAATAAAAAAGGGAAGATAGAAGAAGAATTGAAGCATTTGAACGTGGTGTTAGCGAAGAATATTGAATATTGAATATATGGACAGCCAAAAGAACGAACGAACAGTCTTAGGAGAAATACAACCAGAATGTTTCCTAGAAGATAGGATGGCAAGGCTTTACTCTCTTGCTTCAGACATGTCATCAGGAAAGACCAGTCGCTAGAGGAGGACATCATGTTTGGTAAAGTAGAGGGCCAACAGAAATGAGGAAACCCTCAAAGAAATTGACACAATAGCCGTAACAATGGACTCAAACATACCAGTGATCACGAGGATGGCGCAGGACTGGGCAGCATTTTATTCTGTTATACATAACATCGTCATGAGTCAGAGCCGACTCAATGGCAACTAACAAGAAGAAGAACAAGCCTTGCCAAAGATGACAGCATAGACTTGGGCACACAGGAAATGATGAGACAAGAATTCAGTTTAAGGAGTCTTAGAGATTCTGGTGTTTCTTGATAGACGATTCCTATAGTGGATGCTGTGGTGTGCTGCCCACATTCCCCCAGCATGTATTCCTCCAGCTGCTGGGAGAGCCACTGGGAGTGTTGCTGGAAGACCCCCTCAACTGTCAGCTCCCTCAGGAATTGCCTTGGCTGAAAAGCACAGCCTCACTCAGTGGCACACCCCTTCCTGGGGCAGCTTGCACCCAATGACTGATGCATATGGGAGTATGAATTGTGGTCCTTCAGCCTCAACTCAAGATAATTCTTTAGGACCTTTCCTGTGTGGCAGCCAAGGTTTTCCTGGAAACTGCATGGCAGCCAGCTTCTTTCTCTTCCCAGTCTTACTTTCTTCCATACCCTTCTGCAGTTGTTGATCCCAATAGCACTACCTAATAAACTTTCTGCATGCTAATCCTCTTAGATTCTGCTTCCTAGGAAACCCAGCCTGTAACACTTATCCTCAACTAACAGAGTGGAACAAAGCAAAATGATTCCTTTCTTGATACACACCTTTAGAAGTAAGATTGTTAGCACTAGTTATTACTAAGTAAAAAGTCACAGTTGATTGGGTATCCCGCCACTCCACAACTGCAACATTGCTATCAAGCTAATCAGCGGCATAGAGATTTATTTTGAACACAGTTGATTCAGTTTTTATTTTGCATACCCAATTTGCATTTTTCCTTTTTCATATTTACAAAATAACTGCTATTTTTTATTTGCATTTTTATTGTATTTCTCATTTGAAATATTCTAGAGAAGATTGTTTTATACTCTGCATATTTGAAGTAAATTTCCAATGCAATAAAATAAATGGCATGCCAAATTTTATGCGTAGGTGTTTATGGGCATTTTATGCTGGGGAAATGACCCATGTCTTTCATTAAATTCCTAAAGGAGTTCATGACCCCCAAAAAGGTTAAGAACAATTGGTATAAAGTAAAATGAGAAGCAGAACTAGGGTAATATTCTGGTTATATGGAAAGCATTCAAATCCCTGCTAAATATCGATGGGCAACTGAAGTTGTTGATGAAAGAGGCTGATAGTTCCTGTCAGAGAGGCAGACTGCTGGTCCCCCCCCCCCCCCCACAAGTGCGGGAAGTACAGACAGGTGCTGAAGAGCTCTCAAAAGGCAACTCCAGAGAACACTTCTATTGACATTTTTAAGACAGTCTCTTTGGCTTTTAGTTTGTCCTTGATTCTGTTTCACTCTTGAACCTCCAGACTACTGCCTTGGCAACATCATCTTTCATTTTGGTCCTTCTCACATCCTGTAGAATTAAACTCTGGTACTTTGTGCCCACCTACCATATTGGCTTTGGACTGGGATTCTATTTTCTCACCCTGGTCTGCTGCTTTACCCAAGTCCCTCTTATCCTCTAATCTAGTCCTACAATTCCCTGTCCCAGCACTGCTCCCCAAGAGATAGTCCCCCCAGGCTTTGTGACCAGGACACTGAGGTAGAGGGGAGTCAGGAGAGAGGGACCTTAAAATTAAATGTGAGAGTGTCTAGACACAGGGGTTAGGTAGCAGTGTTGGCTACAGCAGGGGTAGATGATGATGATGACTGAAAAGATGCCATTTTGGTCATTGGTGACTATGCACAGAGCACTCAAGCAAGCAGTTAAACATGTTGGAAGCCATATTTCTTTTTAATTTTGTATTATGGAATATTTCAAATATAGCATTAAAGAAATGTATCCATTACCCAAATTTAATAATGATTAATTCATGACCTTGTTTCACTATGTGCCCCCCCCCCCGCCATATTAACTTAGAACAGATCTCAGGCATCATATTATTTCATCCATAAATAGTTCCGTATGTATCACTAAAAGATAAGGTCATTTAAATATAATTATAATACTGTTGTTGCTGTTAGCTGCCGTTGAGTTGCCCTCAAGCTGTGCCAACACCATGCACAACAAAACAAAACGATGCCTAGTCCTGCGTCATCCCCACGATTGGTGCAGAATATATCATTGTGATCCATAGGGTTCTCATTGCCGATTTTCAGAACTAGATGGTCAGGCCTTTCTTCTAGTCTTTCTTAATCTGGAAGCTCTGCTGAAACATGTTCAGTGTCATAGCAACACGCAAGCCTCCACTGACAGTTGAGCGGTGGCTGAGTATGAGATGCAATGACCAGGAATCAAACCCTGGTCTCCTGCATGGAAGGAGAGAATTCTACCATTGAGTCATTAAACCCATTGCTGTTGAGTCTGTTCCAACTCATAGTGACCCCCTCATAATACCATTATTGCATCTAAAATAAATGATTAATAGTTTCTTTGTATCATCAAACATCCAATTAATATTATTTCTATAATTGTCATTTTTTCACAATTTTACATAACTATCATAAGTAGCTTTTTAAAAAAAGTTTGTTTGAAACAAAAAAAGTGCATGCATTGAGGTTGTTTCATGTCTTTTGAATCTGTTTCCCTTTATCTCTCTTTTTTTTGTTGTTTCATTACTATTAGTTGTAGAAGAAATAGAGACATGTTTTCTATAGAGTTTGCCACAGTCTAGAGTTGGCTGATTGCATCCCCATGCTGTATTTTAACATGTTCCTCTGTCGTCTGTATTTCTTATAAATTGTAGTTGGATCTAGAAGCTGGGTCAGGAGAAGCCATATTTTAAGGGTTTTGAGGCATGAATGCAAGTTGAGAAAGTGAAGGTAGCAAACCTTGACTAGCTTTCCAGAAAGTTTGACAGTGATAAATAAGAAGGAAGGAAATAGCTTGAGCGTTTGAGTAAAGTTTTATTCTTTTTTTTTTTTTTTTTTTAATGGTATGTGGAAAATTGGTACTTATCTAATAACAAGAGGAAAGATCCAGGTGATAGAATTTTAAGAGATGGGAAAGATGGATATTTATGAAGAAAAGGCTTGTAAGAGACAGAAAGAGGTAGAATATGATGAATGGTTTCGCTTATATTCATTTATTCACCCATTACCAAATTTTTTGCCTGCTGTGTACCAGACATTGTGCTAGGTACTGGGGAAATAAAGATAAAATGTAATAAAACCTTCTCTACCTTCAAAGTCCTTCTGTGCTAGATGAGAAAGATCACTGGGGTGAGCCAATAATTGAAAGAAGTGTTAACGACAGTGCAGTAGAAGCCTGTGCAGGGCACCATGGGTGGCCCAAGGAAGGGAAGGGTCTAGTCTTTATTCTCACTGGCCAAAATTCTGTGTTGAGAGATGGCTACTCAGAAAAAAAAAGTTGGAGAGAAGAGATGGTGGGGATGAGTTCAAGGGTTTAATTAAGGAACCACTGTTCCAAATGGAATCTCCAGCTTAAAAATAAAAAAGCTGCTCTGGAATGGACAGTGATTCACAAAAGAGAATGAAATAGTTATGGTTGAATTTCAGGTCCTGGAAGAGGAGCCATATTTCTGGCCTTCTGCCTTTCTGGGATTCCTGATATGGCACCATGTTGGCAGCTGTTATGCTACTCTTATTTGTAAGAATTAGCCTGGAGCCTAATCTCTCCAGGTGTCTCAGAGTGGATTTTAACTGAAGAGATAGATTCCAGGAGGTAGCCGTGGCTACGTAAAGTAGAATAAAAGACACCATCCTTTCATATTCTAAACTTATGAACCTGAACATCATTTGATTATCTCTTTCTCACTTCAGAATCTATCAGTTGATGTGTTTGGTCAGTTTTGTGTCTCAAAGTAGTGGCTTTAAAAATTTTTTAACTACATTCCATAGTTGGAAATATTTTCTATCACAGTTCAGTACAAATGCACTTGTATGTGTGAATATCTATATGCCTGAAAAAAATTTTCCTGGAATACTTACCCTTATTAGGTGTGACATTTTATATTGTAGTTTACTTTACGGAAACATTCATAGAGACCTATCAGTGAGTTATGGCTAGCAGTTTGAAAAACACCACTCCCATTTTTTCTCCATCCTCTGCCTTCTCATTGCTGTAACTCTAGAAGCCCTTTTACTTCTTACTAGGACCTTTTAATAACTTGGTGGTATGGCCAGTGCTTGGCTGCTAACCAAAAGATTGGTGGTTCAAACCCACCGGGCAGCTTTGAGGAAGAAATACCAGGCAGTCTATTTCCATAAAGATTATAGCCAATAAAACCCCGTGGGGCAGTTCTACTTTGTTGCATGAGGTCATTATGAGTTGGAATAGACTCAGTGGCACCCAACAAAAACAACAACATGGCCACCTCCAGAATCTCCCATGCTCACTCCAAAGTGTTGTTGTTGCTTTTTTCTTATGTACATTTTTTATCAGGTCACGTTGTTGCTTAAACACAAAGACTGCTTAATAGAGCTGAAATATGTTAGATTTTAATAATCTGGAATGATTTTGAATTCGAATTGACAATTCTTTTTTTTCTAATCACCGTGCTGTAGTCAAATCAACTACGACAATCAGTTCGCCAAATGTGAAAATTAAGTTTTGTGTGTGTGTGTTAGGTGAAAGTTTACAGCACAAATTAGTTTCTCATTCAAAAATTTATACACAAATTGTTTTGTGACATTGGTTGCAATCCCCGCAATGTGTCAGCACTGTCCCCCTTTCGCTTTCCACCCTGGGTTCTCCATGTCCATTCATTCAGTTTTCTCATCCCTTCCTGCCTTCTCGTCTTTTCTTTTGGGCAGGTGTTGCCCATTTGGTCTTGTATGCTTGACTGAACTAAGTAGCACATATGTGTGTTATTGTTTGTTTTATAAGCCTGTCTAATCTTAGGCTGAAAGGTAGACTTTGGGAATGGCTTCAGTTCTCAGCAGGGTGTACGGGGGCCATACTCTCGGGGGTTCCTCCAGTCTCTGTCAGACCAGTAAGTCTGGTTTTTTTTTGTGAATTTGAATTTTGTTCTATATTTTTCTCCCTCTCTGTCTGGGATCCTCTATTATGATCTCTGTCAGAGCAGTTGGTCCTGGTAGCCAGGCACCATCTAGTTCTTCTGGGATCAGGCTGGTGGAGGCTGTGGTTCACGTGGTCCACTAGTTCTTTGAATTAATACTTTCCTTGTATCTTCAGTTTTCTTCATTCTCCTTTGCTCCGAATGTGGCCAAACCAATAGATGTATCTTAGATGGCTACATGCAGGCTTTTAAGACCCCAGATGCTACTCACCAACGTAGGATGTAGAACATTTTTTTTCTTTTTTTATGAACTATGTCATGCCAGGTGACCTAGATGTCCCTTGAGACATAATTCCCACCATCAGCTCAAGTAACTCAGTCCCACAAGGTGTTTGGATGTGTCTAGGAAGCTTCTATGGCTTTGCCTTGGTCAAGTAGTGCTGACTTCCCCTGTAGTGTGTGTTGTTTTTCACTTCACCAAATTTAACACTTGTCTCGTATCTAGTTAGTGATTTTTCCTCCCCACCTGTCCTCTCCCTCTTAACCATTGAAGATTATTTTTTCTGTGTGTAAACGTTTTCTTGGGTTTTTATATTAGTGGTCTCATACAATATTTGTCCTTTTGTGGTTGACTTATTTCACTCGTGTAATTCTTTCCAGATTCATCCATGTTGTGAGATGTTTTACGGATTTGTCATTGTTCTTTATTGTTGTGTAGTATTCCATTGTGCGTATACACCATAATTTGTTTATCCGTTCATCTGTTGATGGTCATTTAGGTTGTTTCCATCTTTTTGCTATTGAGAATAATGCTGTAGTGAACATGGGTATGCATATGTCTATTTGTGCGATGGCTCTTATTTCTCTAGGACATATTCCTAGGAGTGGGATGGCTGGATCCTATGGTTTTCTATTTCTATTTTTTTTTAAATGCATCATGCTGTTTTCCATAGTGGTTGTACCATTGTACATTCTCACCAGCAGTGCAGAAGAATTCCAGTCTCCCTGCAACCTCTCCAACAAAGACACTACAACTGTGGAAAGAAATGATAGAGGAGCTCAATATCATCAGTCAGAGTAAGGCCAGGGGCCAACTGTGGAACAGATAATCAATTACTCATATGCGAGTTCAAGTTAGCTGAAGAAACTTAGAGTAAATCCAGCAGAGCCAAAATAATGACCTTGAGTATATCCCACCTGAACTTAGAGACCATCTCAAGAATAGATTTGACTCATTGAACACTAATGATTGAACACCAGAGAAGTTGTGACATGACATCAAGGACACATACATGAAGAAAGCAAAAAGGTCGTTAAAAAGACAGGAAAGAAAGAAAAGACCAACATGGGTGTCAGAAGAGATTTTGAAACTTGCTCTTGGAATGTAGAGAGGCTAAAGCAAAAGGAAGATATAATGAAGTAAAAGAGCTGATCAGAAGATTTCAAAAGTGACATCTGAGAAGACAAAGTAAAAATATTATAATGAAACCTGCAAGGATCTGGAGTTAGAAAACCAAAAGGGAAGAACATTCTCAGCATTTCTCAAGCAGAAAGAACTGAAGAAAAAATTCAAGCCTTGAGTTGAAATATTGAAGGATTCTACAGGGAAAATATTGGATGACACAGGAAGCATCAAAAGAAGATGGAAGGAATACACAGAGTCACCTTACAACAAGAATTGGTTGACATTCAGCCACTTAAGGAGGTAGCATATGATCAAAAACCAATGGTACTGAAGAAAGAAGACCAAGCTGCACTGAAGGCATCGGTGAAAAAACACGGCTCCAGGAATGGACAGAATACCAACTGAGATGTTTCAACAAATGGATGCAGTGCTGGAGGTGCTCGTTTGTCTGTGCCAAGAAATTTGGAAGACAGCTACTTGGGCAACTGACTGGAAAAGATCCATATTTGTTCCCATTTCAAAGAGAGATGATCCAACAGAATGCAGAAATTACCGAACAATATCATTAATATCACACAAGTAAAATTTTGTTGAAGATCATTAAAAAGAATTTGCAGCAGTATATCCACAGGGAACTACCAGAAATTCAAGCCAGATTCAGTAAAGGATGTGGAACGAGGGATATCATTGCTGACATCAGATGGATCTTGGCTGAAAGCAGAGAATACTAGAAAGATGTTTACCTGTGTTTTATTGATTATGCAAGGCATTCACCTGTGTGGGTCATAACAAATTATGAATAACATTGGGAAGAATTGGAATTCCAGAACACTTAATTGTGTTCATGAGGAGCCTTCACATAGACCAAGAGGCAGTCACTTGAACAGAACAAGGGGATACTGTGTGGTTTAAAGTCAGGAAAGGTGTGCATCAGGGTTGTATTCTTTCACCATACTTATTCAGCCTGTATGCGGAGCAAATAATCCAAGAAACTGGACTATACAAAGACAGCGGCATCAAGATTGGAGGAAGACTCGTTAACAACTTGCGATATTCAGATGACACAACCTTACTTGCTGAAAGTGAAGAGGACTTGAAGAACTTACTGATGAAGATCAAAGACCACGGCCTTAAGTATGGGTAACACCTCAACATAAAGAAAACAAAAATTCTCACAACTGGACCAATAAACAACATCATGATAAATGTAGAAAAGATTGGAGTTGTCAAGGATTTCCTTTTACTTTGATCCACAGTCAACGCCTATGGAAGCAGCCGTTGAGAAATCAAATAATGTATTACATTGGGTAAATCTGCAAAAGATCTGTTTTAAGTGTTAAAAACCAAAGATGTCACTTTGAGGACTAATGTGGACCTGAACCAAGCCATGGTATTTTCAATCACTTCATACATAGCATGCAAAAACCAGACAATGAATAAGGAAGACCGAAGAAGAATTGATGCCTTTGAATTATGGTGTTGGTGAAGAATATTGATATACTAACGGACTGCCAGAATAATGAACAAATCTGTCTTGGAAGCAGTACAGCCAGAATGCTCCTTAGAAGCAAGGATGGCAAGACTTCATCTCCTTTACTTTGGACATACTATCAGGAAGGAGCAGTCCCTGGAGAAGGACATCATGCTTGGTAGAGGGTCATTAAGAAAGAGAAGACCCTCAATGAGACGGACTGACACAGTGGCTGCAACAATGGGATCAAGCATAAGAATGATTGTAAGGATGGTGCAGGACCGGGCAGTGTTTCATTCTGCTGTACATAGGGTCACTATGTGTTGGAACTGACTCAACGGCAGCTAACCACAACAACAGAATTTGTTTTATGTATTTTGGAGCCCTGTCGTTGTGTGCATAGATATTTATTAAGGTTATGTCTTCCTGATGGATTGTCCCTTTAATCATTATATAAATTTCTTCCTTGTCTTTTATTGTTGGTTTTGTCTTCAGTCTATTTTATCTGAGATTCGTGGTACGACTCCTTCCCCCCCACCCTTTTTTTTAACTGTTTGCTTGGTATGTTTTCTCCATCCTTTGATTTTTAATTATGTCTTTGTGTCGAAGGTGTGTCTCTTGTGGAGAGCGTATTTGATGAGTCGTGTTTTTTAATCCATTCTGCCTCTCTCTGTCTCTTTATGGGTGCATTAAAGCCAATTATATTCAGTGTGATTATTGATATATATATATATGAGTTTATTGCTGTCATATTGTTGTGCTTTTTTTTTGTGGTGCCGGCGTTTTCTCTGTTCCTCTTACCTTCCCGTGCTGAGTTCCTTTGTTTGTGGATTTTCTTTCATTATTATCATATTGCGTTTACTGAGTCTTTATGTTTTTCTTCTTTTTTATACTGATGAGTGTAGGTCTGTTAACTTTTTTTTTTTTTTTTTTGATTACCTTGAATTTTACCCTTATCTTCCTAAGTTTGAACCAGTCTTTTATTACTTGATATTGCATTGGCTTCCTTTCCATTTGAAAGCTCTATACCTACAACATTTATTCCTCCTTTTATTGTTTTGATGTCGTTCACAGATTGATGTCTCTGGTTCCTTGTTTTAAGTCTTTTAGCTTTGTTTTATTATTGAGAGTTCTTTACCTAGTTGGTATCTGGCTGATGCTGTCCTGTGTCCTAGACTCTGGTTGTTTTCTGATGTTGGTTCTCTAACCGAAGGATTCCCTTTAGTATTTTTTATAAGTTTAGAATGGCTTTTACGAATTCTCTTCATTTCCGTTTAACTGGAAATGTCCTAATTTCACAAAAAAAAACCACTGCCATTGAGTCGATTCTGACTCATAGCAACCCTGTAGGACAGAATAGAGATGCCCCATAGGGTTTCCAAGGAGTGACTGGTGGATTCCGACTGCCGACCTTTTGGTTAACAGCCAAACGCTTAACCACTGTGCCACTAGGGCTCCTAGCCATATCCAAACTCCTAAGAAACCAAAAGTGTTCATACAACATAGTACTCAAATACATAAGGAAAAAAAAATCTAGAAATATAAGATGTCTAATTGAAACTCAATTTCAGTGAGAGACCATAATATACTTCCTTCAAAATTTGATGGGTCTAGTAAATAAAAATAATAAGCAAATAAATAGGTGATGTGAATCACACACTCTACAAGCTCAAATTAGTAGAGCATTTACATTTATATAATGTTTTTTACCCTACAGAGTGTATCTATTTTTTTATATTTTCATGGAACATGTAAAAATTTTATCACGTATTTGGCGACAAAGAAAACTTTATCAGAGTAAAAGAATTAGTGGGTTTTTTTTTTGTTAGACTATCTGATCATAGTCTAATAAAACTAGGCACAATTAAAAGACCAAAAAACTCTTAAGTATGAGAAATTAAGAAATCCATTTTTAAATAACTAGTACTTTAAAGAAGAAATAAAATTGAATGTAAAAAGTATTTAGAAAGTAGTAGTAGTTACAATAGAAACAACCACAATCATTTATTGAAAGCTTGTAGATTGCGGCTGAGAAGACTCCATGGAGCTCAATTCTAATCTGTAACACATGGGGCTGCCATGATTCGGAATCAGCTCTACTGTAAAGCGTGTGTTTGTGGTTGCGTGTGTGTGCGCACGCGTGCCAAGCACAGTTTCTAAGCCTTTTTACGTAGATGATCCCAACCTTTAGAATAATCTTAGGAACTACGTACTATTGTTATTCCCATTTGACAGATGAGGAGGCTGAGTCCTGGAGAAGTTAAGTAACCTGCACGAGGGAATTCAAGAAGTGACAAGAATTTTGATTCCAAGCCAGGCAATATGATCCTAGAACCGACACTCTTAACTAGCATGCTATTAGAATACTTCCTAGCAAAACCTGTGCGATAAACGAAAACTGTTTCAGAGGGCAATTTATAGATGTAAATGCTTTTATTTCTGAAAATAAATGATTAAATTGGAGTAATGAGAAACTAACAAACAAAACATATTGGGATGGTAATTAATAAAGACTAAAGTTAAAGAAATAAAAAGGATAAATAAAATGAAAGTCTGCTCTTTGAAAAAAATTAATAAAATAGAGAAACACTTTTTGTGCCAGATTTTAAAACTGGAGTTAAAAATAATATTCCACATTACATATAAGGAGATATAACCAAAAATATGGAAAAGGGAAAAGATAGACTTAAGAAAACTTTTTTTTTTCCTTTGGTAAATCCATGACAATAAATTTAAAAATCTAAAAAAAAACGAATGATTTTTCTAGCAAACTATAAACTAAAAATATTGATTCAGGAAAAAAGTAAACCCTGAAAATACCAATAACCATAAAGCAGGTTAGAAAAGTAAGTAAAGGCCTGTGTTTTTAAAAATGCATCAGGATGTCGAAAACTACCCAAGATGGAGTCATCTTACTATATCCTCTCTCTCTTACTGATTGCAACTTAAAACTCTTCACAAAATATGACAGGCATCCATATTAGAACTCTGAAAATTAAACAAAAACAGGCAGATTGGGGAAGAAGGTTAAATCTTGAAGATACAACTTATATAGGGGTAAATTCCTTTTTTAAAAAAAAAGAAAACGTTTTCTCTCAAGACTTCAACTTGAGGGTGGTCCCCAATCATGGCACTGCACTTGCAGAGATACAGAAAGCAAAAGCAGAGAAAAACCCCACTTTTCTGGCCATAAAACGAGGAAAAGGAACAAATGCAAAGCCACAGAGTGTTGGGCTAAAATCCTCAATTTTTTCTCTTTTTCCTCTCATCCTCTTCCCTGCTGCAGAGTTGTGGGAGCTGAATATACAGACAGCTGGAATTCTGAGAGAAACCCTGTCTTTCTCGCCAGAAGAATTGAGGGAAGGGATACATGTAGTCTGAAAAGTGTGAGGGAAACGCCTGGTTTTACTTTTCCTCTCTTTAAAGTTTCGGCTTTTCCTTGAAGGCAGGCCCCAGCCAAGAAGTTGCAGGTGCAGTTTTGAGAGAAACGACATACACACACATATTTACAAATAAATAGACATATGTATTTGTGTATGTGTGATGTGGAAAAGTACACACCAAAACATTTGCTGATACAACTTCCACATTTACAATTCAGTGACATTGATTACATTTTTCATGTTGTCCCACCATTATTGCTATCCTTTTCCAAAATATTCCACCATCTTTAATGTAAATGCAATCTCCCCCTCAGCAAAAGCTCCCCCTTGCCCTCTGCCTTCCATCCCTGGTAATTATTAATAATCTTTGGTTTCTATATTTATGCTTATTTCATATAAGTGAGATCATATAGTGTTTGCCCTTTTGTGACTGTCTTATTTCACTCAGAATGATGTTTTCCGGGTTCATCCATGTTGGGGCATATATCAGAACTTTGTTTCTCTTTATTGCTGCATAATATTCCATTGTACATATATACCACACTTTGTTTATCCATTCATCTGTTGATGGACATTTCAGTTGTTTCCACCTTTTGGCTATTATGGAAAGTGCTGCAGTGAACATTTGTGTACAGCTTTCTGTTTACGTTCCTGCCTTCCCTTCTTCTGGGTATGTACTTAGGATTGGGATCGCTAGGCCATATGGTGGTTCTATGTTCAACTTTTTGAGGAATTGTCAAACTGTTTTCCACAGTGACTGCACTATTTCACATTCCCACGAGCAATGGATGAGAGTTCCAGTTTCTCTACAACCCCAGGAACACCTTTTGTTTTCTGTTTTTTGATCATTGCCATTCTAATGGGGGTGAGGGTAGTATCTCATTGTGGTTTTAATTGCATCTCCCTAATGGCTAATGATGTTGAACATCTTTTCATGTGCTTGTTGGCCATTTGAATAAGCTGTCTGTTCAAGTCCTTTGCCCATTTTTTGACTGGGTTATTTGTGTTTTTTGTTGTTAAGTTGTAGAAGTTACGTATATTTTAGATATTAGGCCCTTATTTCATATATGGCTTCTGAAAATTTTCTTCCAGTTTGTACGCTGTCTTTTTACTTTGTTGTTAAAATCCTTTGATGTACAAAAGTATTTAATTTTATGAAGTTCCACTTATATATTTTGTCTTTTCCTGCTTGAGCTTTTGTTGTAATAGAAACCCTATAGAGAGAGAGAGAGAGAAGATAGAGAAAAAAGGTCCAGAGCTTGAGTGTGGTAGGAATCCCAGAAAGGAGAAAGTTTGAAAAGGTATCTCCTAATTCTGTGTATAAAATGACAAACAGGAGTTCCGCCAAAAAGGCGCTCTGGGCAGAAGTACCATGCTGTCCCTCCACAGCAAAGATCCGAAAAACTAAGCCGAACAGAGAATACAACAATCCTGAAACCCTAAAACATCAAATGAAGAGATAAAGGACTCAGCCAAGCACCAAATGGAGTGAGAAAACTTACCGAGAATGGAGAGTGAGGAGAGACTCATGCAGAGGTCCCCTACCAGCTAATGCAGCGCGGATGCGCCATCTTGGACTCCTATCAGAGACCAACAAACGGGGTACAAGAAAGCAGCCTCACTGAGCATCCAGCAGGAGTCAAAACAACCAGTAATTTGTGATATACGCTTTCCCACCCCCCACCCTTCTTCATCCCCACTCGGCCTCCTCTGCTTCCCGCAGCCACAGTCTCTTGACTGGGAATCACTGGCTGCTTGGATTCCACACACCCAAACGGGCCGGCTCTCTGAGTGCCATCTGTTGGCTGCTGGTGTTGCTTTTTTCCACTTCTTTTGATTTCTTCCTTACCTCTCACCACCTTCCCCTGCTTTCGCTCAAATACCTGGCTCCGTGTGCCATCTTTGCTTCTTCCTGAGGGGCTGCAGAGCTCCGGTAATTTGTGATATACGCTT
>NW_004443954.1:6149015-6169403 GCF_000243295.1 Trichechus manatus latirostris
AATGGTGTATCTTTGGCTATGTGTATTTTCACCAAAAAAAAAGGTTGAGAAGTTAGAGGGTTGACATGTTGTGGGATTGTTAACCAATGTCATAATATGTGTACTACTGTTTCATGAGAAACTATTTGTTCTGTAAGCCTTCACCTTGAGTACAATAAAAAAATAAAAAAAAACATATACTGCTTTAAAAAAAAATAAAATGACAAACATCCTGGGCTCACCCCTAAACTCTGCATTCATGTGAAGGACCGAAAAGAACACTGCAATGACTTTGAGAATTGTACTACTATGTAAACTACTTCCCAGAGACCCAGACTAACCTCTGAGAGGTTCACGCACGAGGCAGCTCCAAGGGAGCATAGCAAAGCCTTTGAAACCTGAACTGACTTTGGAACCAGTATCCACAGAAAGTGAGATAGAACCTGCAGTCTAAAATTAACCAAATTCATTGCCTGCTAAAACAAAAAATTGACATTCTCCAGAGGATTTTAACAGGACCCAGAATTTCATAACATGATTGTCAAAATGGTCAGGATACAATCCAAAATTACTTCATATACAAAACATAAGGAAAATGAGACCAATTCTCAAGAGAAAAGACAATCAATAGATGCCAACCCGGATATGACAGAGATTTTGGAATTCTCAGACAAGGGCTTTGAAGAAGCTATTGTAAATATGCTACGTGAGGTGAGAGTAAACACTCTTGTAATGAGTAAGAGATAGATGTTCTCAACAGTGAAATAGAAACTATAAAAAGAGAACAGATGTGAACTTTAAAACTGAAAAATGCAGTATCTGAAATAAAATTTACTCTGTTGATTCAATAGTAGTTTTGGAGATGACAGAGAAAGACTCATTGAATTTGAAATAAATCAATAGAATCTAATCTGAAGAATAGAAAGAAAAGAAATTGAAAAAAATTTAGCAGTTGAACAGTGTCAGAAGATCCAACATTCATGCCATTGGAGTCCAAGATGGAAAGGACAAAGAATTGGTACAGAAAATAAATTTGAAGAAAAAAGGTTCTGTCAAACCTTTAAAGAAAGAATAATTCTTATAGTTGTCACATTATTTCAGATCGTGCAAAAAGATGGTAGTTTCTCCTATTCATTTTTATGAGCTTAACATTAATTAATGTTGTTATGTGCCGTTAAGTCAATTCCACCACATAGCGACCCTATAGGACAGAGTAGAATTGCCCCATAGGGTTTGCAAGGCTGTAATCTTTATGGAAGCAGATTGCCACATCTTTTCTCTCGCAGGGATGTTGGTGAGTTCGAACCACCGACCTTTCGGTTAGCAGCCGGGTGCTTAACCACTGCACATTAATATTAAAACCTAAATTTTAAAAAGGACAGATTTATCAATTTCACTTATAAAGGTAGATGCCAAAATTCCAAATCTTTAAAGGAATTTCACTAGCATATCAAATCTAGTAGTGTATTAAAAGAAGAATACACCATGATCAAGTCAAGTTTACCCCAAGCATTAAGAATGGTTCTCCAGGAGGAGGTCTATCAACATATAAGTCATTACATCACAAACTTAAAGGAGTTGAGTTTGAAGACTTAGGCCCATAGTCTCGTGGGACAACTCAGTTAATTGGCATAACATAGTCCATAGAGTTTATGTTCTACATCTTAGTGTGGTAAGTAGCATCTGGGGTCTTAAAAGCTTGTGAACAGCCATCTAACATACAAATACTGGTCTGTGCTCGTCTGGAGCAAAAGAGAAAGAAGGAAAGCAAAGACTTAAAGAAGAAACTTGTCTACAGGACTAATTGCCTATGAGAATAATGGCCACGTCTATCCTGAGACCAAAAGAACTAGACGGTGTCCAGCTACCACTACTGACAGTTCTGACTGGGGACACAATAGATGGTCCCAGATAGAATGGGAGAAAATTATAGAACAAAACTCAAATTCTTAAAAAGTCCTGACTTACTGGACTGGCTGAGACTAGAGGAACCTCCGAGACTATTGTCATGAGATACCCTTTAAACTTTGAACTGAAACTACTCCCGGAGGTCACCTTTCAGCTAAATAACAGTTTGGCTGATAAAATAAGCAGTGTCACCTGTGAGTGCTGTGCTCCTTTTTTTTTTTAAAAAAAAAAATCATATATATAAGACAAAATGGTCAACATTTACCCTAAAACAAAGATGAGAAGGTCAGGGGGGGCCAGGGAGGCTAGATTAATGGAAACGGAACAACCAAAATGGAAATAATGAGAAGGTTGACCAATGTGGAAAATGTAACCAATGTCACTGAACAACATGTATAGAAGTTGTTACATGGGAACCTCATTCACTGTGTAAACTTTCACCAAAAACACAACCAATTATTTAAAAAAAAAACTTAAAGGAGGAATACCATCTATGAGTATATTGCTAAATGCAAAACGAAAGTATTTGGTAATATTCAGGAGCATTCAAATTACAAACTCAATTATAGACATATAATTAGACATAAAGAAGCTAAGAATCAAGTAGAGAAAAGATGAATATGAAATAGAATTAACTAAACGAAGAGATAGATGGAGAAATGCAGAGTGTTTGATACTGACATAGAGTTCTTCAAGGTTTCAAATTGAACTGTTGGCATATTGCAGTGTCTGGTGGACAACACTCATGTCTCCCAGCAACTGGAGATGGATAGGTTAGAATCTTTGTACCAAAGTCAGCTTCAGAACGATTTTAATGTGCATCTGTCACCAGTCATACACATGCCAGCAGAATTTCTTGCGGTCAGTGTTTTCTAGGTGTTAATTTCTATTTTTTTAAATAATTTATTTTATTTTGTTGTTGTTGAGAATATACACAGCAAAACATATACCGATTCAACAGTTCTCCATGTACAATTCAGTAGTATTGATTACATTTCTTTAGTTGTGCAACCATTCTCACCCTCCTTTTCGGAGTTGTTCCCCCATTAGCATAAACTCACTGCCCCCTTAGGTTCCTATCTAATCTTTCCACTTACTGTTGTCAATTTGATCCCATATAGATAGATCTTAAAATTAATATCTATTCTTTGAAGGACTTTTTCAGGTTATTTATTTTTCTCCCTTCTGTAACCAAGCCCAGAAAGAGAACATGAAGACTCTAGGTTGACCCTCTTTCATAAAAGCTGCTTAGGTAATACAGAATCTTCTCTGCCAGTTCACTTGCTGAAAATCTTGCCAAATGCTTGTGGTTATATGCAGGGCATCTAATGCATCTCATTTAAGGGGATTTCTAATACATTTTAGGTCTCATTTAACCTGCTTAATGGGGATCTGTGTGTGTGTGTGTGTGTGTGTGTGTGTGTGTGTGTTTAATATTAACAGAAGAGAGAACACATATCCTGGGAGTTTTGCTCGAAAGCAGAGATTTAGCAATATAATTAAATATCATTTGCTGTATTTTTTTATATTTATAATATGTAAAAATACTAAAGAAAAAGATAAGTAAACCCTGTGTACTAAATGGCAAATGCTATTGAGAAAAAAGAATGAAAGCATCATGAAAGTATCCTGCCAGAAATTATATTTAATTTTTTCTATAAAGAATAAAAGGGGGCAGGAGAACCCTTATTATTTCTTTCTCTTCATTTGTTTGGTTGTCTTGGTCAAGCCCTGAGATGAAGCAGATTGGCAGACATTCTGGTTGCAGGAGTGGGGGCTCTGGAAGAGAAGTACTCTGTGTCTTTTGGTCTGCAGAGGGACTTGTCTGTAGGAGCTGGCTGGCTTCCCAAATCCCCTGGAACTAGCTGGACGCTGTGAAGTTGCCAGCATGGTGTTTGATAACCAGGACCAGTCTGCATAAGACTTGATTTATATAATTCAATTCATTTGAAAGCTGATTTTTACTATCGTTCTCATGCTTATTAAAATGTACTTCCTTTGACCCGAGCTACTATACCAAGAAGGAGAGCTGCTCACTTCCTCTGTTCACTCAAACGTGTGTGAACAGAACCTTAAGCATCATAGGAGCTCGGCTTTTTTTTTTTAACGTGGCGTTGATTGGATAGTATTATCATTCTTTCTAGTTCCTAGTCCTAGGTAGCTGAGGTTGAAGCTAGCTGGAGATGGTCAGTAGAGTGGTAGGTAAACGATGCATTGACCGTCATAATCATGGGCACCTTGTAAAGTTCTTAACGAACAACTGCGTAACTGTGGTTGTTCAGTTTCAATTTAATACATCCTAGAAATATTTCAGTTTGCAGCTTAATTATCTTTGCTGGTTATCATTCTTCTGTCTTAAGTGTGATTATAAAGTAGTCAGCAATCCCCAATCAATTTAATTAAATCCATTCTTTCACTAGTACCCTCCCACCAGCCAACATATATACGTGACACTTCCCTCTGCGTCCTTGATCCAATGACTCGGGTCTCAGGGGCCGTACTCTGTTCCCGATCCCTTATTAAGCCCTTTTCAGTCTTTCCCTCCCTGATTCCCATCAGTATTTTAAAAAGCTCAAGTCTCTGACTTCTTTGAAAACAAAATAAAACAAGCCCTCACTGTCTAACCCATGCCTCCCTCAGCTTTCTTGTTTCTGTCTTCATAGCCATGTTTCTTTACGAGAGTTGTATGCATTTGCCTGCTCTATTTCCTCACCTGCCACTCATTCTAGTTAAATGTTTCTGGCTGTGATTACCAGTGGCCTTCATTTTGCAAATCCCACGGATGCTTTTTGATCCTTACCTTCCTTGACCACTTTGCTGTATGACCTTGTGGATCACTGGCAGCATGGAGAAGTGGAAATTGTTCAGGCTTTGAAATGTTGCAGGACTAGGTTTGAATCTCAGTTATCTTAATTCTAGAGTGACAGCGAGCAAGATCACCTTTTTGAGTAGCTCAGTTTTCTTGAATGGAAAATGGGTGCAATATGATAACTAACTCGTGGAATTATAGACAGTGTGTACAGGCTTCGCAGAGTTCCTGGCACATACTAATTGTACCAATACTGCATCTTCCCTTCTTTTTAAAAACTTCTACTCTCTTGACTTCCATATTACATATTCTACTGGTTCTTCTACTTTTCTGATGATTCTTCTGTCTTAAATGGTGGTGTTTCCCTAGGCTTCCGTGTTCAGCCCCTTTTTTTCTCTTTACATATCCATCCTAAATGTTCTCTACTGTTCTAATGCTTTAATAACTACCTGGTTTGTAATAATTCTCAAAAATATATTTCTACTCACATCTTATCCCCAAGATTCAAACAGCTGAAGATCTCCACCTGAATGTCCCACAGGCAACTCCAACTGAGAGCGTCCAAACTGTGTATCACTTCACCTAAAACCTGTTCCTCCTCTTTATTCTTGTTCTCTCTGGACACTACCACCATCTACGCTATTACCAAAAGTTAGAAATATGAGAATCCTTGGTGCTGCTTTTCCTCTGCCATCCCAACAGCCATGCTGTTCTAGCAATTTACCTCTCAAGTATTGCTCAGATCTTTCTCTTTTCTTTGGATTCCAACTACTGCTGCCCTACTAGGTACTTATGTCTTGCCTGGGCCACTGCTGAAGTCTCTAAGTGATGTTTCTACCAATAATTTTGTCCGTCTTAGATATATCCTTTACACAGCTCACCAGAACGATTCATCTAAGATGACAAGGTTATTCTTTTGCTTAAAAAATTGTTAATGGATCCTTGCTGGTAGATTGACAAAGATACTTCATCGTTTCCATTTTCCATGCTGTTGCAAATGCTGTTCCTGTGGTCTCGAGTGTCCTTCCTCATTCCTGGTTAACCTGAATGACTTCCATTCATTTTTCTTCGGTTCATTTGTAAATATTCAGTTCCATTTTCACCTGCAGTAAGGCGATGTTACTAACTCCCACCCTTCTTTTTCCCTGTGCTTCCCAAATCTTTTTCCTCTACTCTCCTCCTCTGTTGTTGTGTGTTGTTGTCAAGCTGATTCTGACTCATGGTGACCCCATATGTGCAGAATGGAGCTGCTGCATAGGGTCTTCAAGGCTTCGACCTTTCAGAAGCAGATCGCCAGGCCTATCTTCTGAAATGCCTTTGAGTGGGTTTGAACCACCAGCCTTTCGGCTAGTAGTTGAGTGCTTAACCATTAGTGCCACCCGTGGACTCCTTAAACTCCCCTAGCATCCTTCAAATAAGTCTATTACTTCATATGTTCTGGTTGTCCTGTGCATCATCGGCTCTATGAGGTAAGGGAACATGTCTTGTTCATCTGTATTCTCAGCACTTAGCACAATGTGGCCCACATGAGGGACCAGAAAATGTTTATTGACATGAATTGAACTAACCCCATCTGCTCAATAAATTCTGTGTTAAAAACAGTCTCACAAAGCCACTGGTCAGTAAGATGATACTAAGTAGTCTGGTTCAGAATGAAAATTTCAATTGACAGTTATTTTTTGCATCCTTCTATCAGATTGTCATGAAATAGAAGATGCTAACATCTCTTTCCCATTTTTAATTCTTTATTCTTGGCTTCTCATCAGCATTCACTTCCTGTGTTGGCATGAGCAAACAATTTCTGCTTCCATATTTATTCTGTAGCTCTCTAACATTCTAATTATGTTTATATCATCATATTTTTTTCCTAAATTTGCCCAGGAATTGGATTTTAACCAGTGGAGGAAAACAGTCTTCCCCCTTGAAATCTGAGGAAACGGTATGAAGCTTGTTGACTTTGAATGAACACTGCTGCTTATTAGAATGGAAAACCGAATCAGCAGATCGGCCCACAAATGCTGTCTGCTCTACACAGTGTTGGCCCATATACTCACTGTTTACATTTTTTTTTATTAATTGTTTATCATTTAAAGATAAGGAAATTTCTTCAGAAAAATAAGGATTTCTGACTTCTCTCAAAAATTCAGAAGATCTGGCAACGGTGAATCAGTATTCTTGCATGACAACAACCATTTTGGGTTGAACAGCAAATGACCCATTTATGAGGGCTTGTGCGGCACTCTATACACCCCCCCACACACACACACACCTACACACATACAATCTGCCCTTCACACATACTGGCCCCCGAAGGCATTGCATTTTGCCAACCATGTCACAGGTGTTGACCCTGGTCTTGGAGTCAATGCTGATCTTAGATGCCTATATAGGTGTTTCTAGATTGGTGAGGCTCAGAGATGCAGGAGATGGTAAAATTAAAGACACTAAAGACGTGTGACTGAATAATTTGACCAACTTGAGAGAATCATCATTACTGAAAAACAGGAACATGTTTCTAAGTGGCGTGAGGGTAATGTGGTTAAGTGTATTTTTTACTACCATACCCAGACAAGCAGGAGTGGACATTACAGCTACCTAAATGATAGGGCACCTGATCTCCATTAGCATTAATAAGAACCACACCACTCGGTGCTTTGAACATTCCTCCGAGGTGTTTGCCTATGAATATTTATGCAATCAGAAATAAAATGTACAGCTAAGTGTAACCTAGCTAGATATTATTTAATTTTAGCTGTTTCAAAATTTTTTAAATTACAGTGCAACTGTCCTCACTTAGAAGCTTTTTTTTTTTTAAAAGTGGAGGAAAATCATCCGAGGAAATATTACAGTGCCACAGACCAGAAAGAGATTGGATTAAAAGTAAAAAGTTTGGGTTTAAGTATCGCTTCTGACACTGTCTCTTTGTTCTCAGCTTCTCTGAGCCTCAGTTTCTTTATCCATAGATCAGGTATATTTCCTGATGATTATTGTGGGCCTTCAGTGAGATTACACGTGTGTATTAGTTTCCTAACGTGGCTGTAACAAAACACCACAAACTGAGTGACTTAACACAACAGAAGTTTATTCTCTCACGATTCTGAAGGCTGAAAGTCTGAAAGCAGGGTGTTGACAGGGTCATGATCCTTTTGAAGGCTCTGATGTTTGCTGGCAATCCTTGACATTCCTTAGTTTGTAGCTATATCACTCCAATCTGTGCCTCCCTTGCCACATGGTCGTCTTCCCTGTATGTCTGTCTGCTTCTTAGAAGGCCATCAGTGATTGAATTTAGAGCCCACCCTAATCCAGTATGATCTCATATTAATTTACATCTTAATTACATCTGCAAAGACTATTTCCAAATAAGGTCACATTCACAGGTATGGGATAAAGACTTCAACAGATAACCCTTCAACGCACAACAATCTGGGAAAGTGCTTTATAAATAATATAAAGCATTATATAAACTCAAGATTTTGCTATTTAGTCAGTAGATGATTATAACAGTAGATAATGGGCTGTGTTTTTTCTACTTGTTTTCTTACCTCCTTTCTTCCTCTTGCACCTACATTTCTCCCACTTCCTGTTTTCCAGGATGGCCAGGGCAAGATGGATTAGTTATTCTTTTAGGGTTAGAGGATGTTATGTCTTATTGAGGCCTGGGCGTGTCTATTTGATTGCTCACCTGCCTGGCTCCTGAATACGTCTCTAGTGACTAATTTAATTAAATAATCATTCTTAATTTACTTTCTTTTATTAGCAGTTAAGTGCTATTATTATATCTAGAAAGCCATCAGCTTTACTCCTCAATTACTATGAATACTCCTCAATTACTTAGAAAGATCTTTGGAACATGCCTTTTAAATCTGAGGGGGCTGCTTGACATGGTTTGGTATGAGTGTATATAGTACCCGCCTAAAAATCACTGCTTCAATGAACATTGCGTTCTGAGAACTATCAATTATCAAATCAGAGCACTACAGTCTATACACCTTATTATTAATCAAAACTTGGACGAGAGCAAGATGCATGGAATATAGCCATTTAGCTAAGAGAAGGATTCAGGGGTGATTTTGCCCCTTGCCTCTCTAAAACTCAAAAGTATTGTCCAAAGAATGATAATAGTGGGAAAAGATTAATACTGGTGTTGAACAGCAGCTTCTTTCATTCACTTACTCATTCAGCAAATATTTATCAAGCAAATGTTTGACTGTTCTACAAAGCAGAACATAGTTGGTGTTCTCGGGAAGTGCACAGCCCGGTAGAGATGTGCCAGAGCAGCACAGGTGATATGTTCCCCCATTCAGATATGTGTAGAGTACTGTGACAACAAACCAATCCCCAGGTGGTCCAAACAGTTAATGTGCTTGGCCGCTAACCAAAACGTTGGTGGTTCGAGTCCACCCAGAGGCACCTTGGAAGAGGAGCCTGGAGATACACTTCTGAAAAATCAGCCGCTGAAAACCCTAAGGAGCAGAGTTCTTCACTGACACACATGAGGTCACCGTGAGCTGATGGCGACGGATGACAACAAAGGCAATCCAGGGGAGGGGCCCCAACCAAGCCCCAAAGATCAGAGGAGGAGACCCAAGGCGGTCACCACCTGACATGGATCCTAAAGGATGACGGGGTGTCAGAATGCGAATGGGCGGTAGAATCTGGGCAAGACTAAGCCAGCCTCACTCTGGATCCTAAAATTCTTAGAGAAGAAGAAATGTGTACAGAGAAGTGAAGCTCTTTAAATAAGCCTCCCTAAAAATGTTTACACAGGAACAGACACCCCAATTTAAAATGTGTGAAGGGATAATGTAAGCACCTTGAAAGTAAATCATATTGTGTATCATCAGAGATGCAAACTTGTCTTTTAATGAGGTTAGGAAATGGGAGGCACTCTTAGAGATCTAGGGAAGATTCTGGACATTGAGCCAAAAAAAACAAAAGAAAAAAACAACCAAACTCATTGCCACTGAGTGGATTCTGACTCAGAGCGACCCTATAGGACAGAGTAGAACTACCGCAAAGGGTTTCCAAGGCTGTAAATCTTTATGGAAGCAGACTGCCACATCTTTCTCCCATGGGGCAGCTGGTAGGTTTGACCCACCAACCTTTCACTTAGCAGCCGAGCACTTAACCATTGCACCACCAGGGCTCCTTTGGACATGGAAAGGCACTTACTATTGTAGTTGCTATCTCTGAGAAGCATTCAGTTTTTAAAAAAGTAATATAAAGATAGTAACAAATGTTCTCATAATATTTATTAGGATGGGGTGGTAACTTTTTACTCTTTAAAATTTGAAATATTTCAAGCATATAAAAAATTATAAATAATAATATAATTAATACCTGTATACACTCACCCAGATTGTCAAAATGTTAACATTTTTCTCGTGTTCTTCAAACCTTTTTTTTTCTTTTTTTTAAAGAAATAAAACATTAAGCAGTTGAATCCCACTATGCATTTTCTTTATTTGCATTATCCTTCTTTTCTCCCCAGAAGTGACAACTGCTGTGAATCTGGTGTCATCATTGCTACCCATGTCTTTATGCTTCTGGTACAAATCTGTGTCTAAAGGAAATTCATATTATTGCATGTTTTAAAAATTAAGAAAACCGTATCCTATTATCTATATCATCCTTAAACTTGCTTTATTCCTTCAAGCATTTTTGAAAAGCTTTATCCATGTTGATAAATCTATGTGATTTATTTTAACACCGTATAGAATTACACAGAGTGGAGAATATGCCATAGTTTTAGAATTGAGATCTTCTGGTGATGAAAGTTTAAGTTTTTTCTTCTCCTCCTTCTCTTTCTTTTTCTGTTTAACTATTTGAAACAATGCTGTCGTGAATATTTTGTATATGTTTATTTGTGCTTATGGAAAGGAGTTTCTCTAGGGAATATACTTAGGAGAAATTGCTAGAATGCTAGGTTATGTGAATCTTCACCTTAACAAAATTGGTGCCCATTTCTACTTCTAACAGCAGTGGATAAGAGTTCCTATTGCTCCACAACATCACCCACATTTGGAGTTTTTACCTTTGGTTAAACTGGGAATGAAATGGTATGCCATTATAGTTTGCATCTCCTTCAATGAGGTAATATTTTTTAAAATGGCTGTGAAAGATAAAAAGGTGCTCTTAGGAAACAATATAAGTGAGAATTTCATATATTAGTATAGTAACTGTCCCATGGAAGAAAAGTTACTTAAGCAAAAGTGCAACCTCTCCTCAACATTGGAGCATTAGGAAATTTTAAAAGCACAATTTCCTGCTCATGTCTGCCTGACCTCCCACATCCGTGTATTTATGTTGTTTTTCCAAAATGTGGGGTGATGCCATTTGTCTACTGTTATAATACTGCGAATCAAAATTATTAGTTTATTATAGGATCTTCTTGTGAGCCTAAAAATGTTATACTTTCTATGAGCTATCAGTGTACCGTATACTATGACACAGATTGAAGTAGGGGATTGCTGGGTTTATGAAGTATAGACCCCCAATTCATAGAATTCTATAACTGAGGTGCCCCCTAGAGATACATAGTGTGGCACCGTGAGTAACCAGATCAAACTTTTTGTCGAGATTTATCTGATTTGGTTCTCCATACCATGTCGATTCCTCAGTGTATTGCCAACTCGCGTGTATTGTGTGCACTTATTTAAGAAATCTACTCGTCATTGAGAAAATGTCCTGTCCTTTAAAACATAACATTGCTTATCTGTTTCCTATAAGTAAGTACCTTTTAAGTTGTTTAAATTGCAACTTTAAAGAATTAAACAGAAATACCTTATAGTATAAAATTGTATTGTGTGTTGAAACATATTTGAAGTAAATATAAAATTAAAGTTAATACACTTACAATGTGTATTAACTATGTTGTTGTCATTAGCTCCCATCGAATCGGTTCAGACTCACAGCAGCCCTATGCATAGCAGAATTAAACACTGCCTGGTCCTGCACCATCCTCGTAATCATTGCTGTGTTGAGCCCGTTGTTGCAGCCACTGTGTCAGTCCATCTCCTTGAGGGTCTTCCCCTCTTTTCCCTGGTCATATTTGGGGGCCTTCCAAGCTGAGGGGCTCATCTTCGAGCACAATATCAGACAGTGTTCTGCAGCTATTCATAAGGTTTTCACTGGCCAATTTTTTCAGAAATAGACTGCCACATTTTTCTTCCTAGTCTGTCTTAGTCTGGAAGCTCTGCTGAAACCTGTTCACCATGGCTGACCCTGCTGGTGTTTGAAATACTGGTGGCACAGCTTCCAGCATCACAGCAAGACGCAAGCTACCACAGTATGACAGACTGACAGATGAGTGGTGGTAGCAACTTACAATGCAAAGTAATTCAATATTCTACGTAGTAATTTGTTACCACTATATAAGTACTACTTCAATTCAGCATAATATAATTTTAATTACATAAATAAAGCTTTTATCTACTCTCATCTGGTTTTAATTTCTTTATTTTTATTATTAGATCCCTTCATAAATATTATGTAGTTCATCTGTGGCTCTACTAAAATGTCTACTTTTACTGTAACAAATGGAAGATCAGATGGTAGCCTTAATCTATGCATTCTACTACTTCTCATCTCGTATGTTGTTAGTAAAAATAAGGGTGCTTGTGATGTATAATGAAAATGCAGATTCGTAACATGATTAGCTTCATGTAAAACAAGTTTTAAAGTGCCCCAGACTTTAAAGACACTACTCTGGATCTGTGCCCATGTTGTGTATACAAAGTGCTTTTTATATTAGTAAGAGCCTAAAATCAACCTGTTCACTGAAATACCAATAAATCCCCAAGTGAGACATAGAAGGAGACTATTAAAAACGGTGTCTGCATATCCACAGCAGAGCCTGTGTGGTGGGGTGTGGTGTGTGTGTGTGTGTGTGTGTGTGTAATACATTGGAATATCTTTGCATTCTACTAAGAAGACTGAAAAGTAAGGAAAATCTTCAGAGAAATTTTAAAATCAAAACACTTCTGTGTGTCAGCATAACTGGGACTCGCACCTATAAGACTTTGACTTTAGAGGTAATGCTATAAGGATAAATTTAATTAAAGATGTTTACCTTAAAACCACTTTCCACTGAATTAATTCCAACTCATGGCGACCTCTTGTGTGTCGGAGTAGAACTGTGTCCCACTGGGTTTTCAATGTTTGAATTTTTGGAATTAGATTGCCAAGCCTTTCTTCCAAGGCGCCTCTGGGTGGATTGGAACCTCCAGTGTTTGGGTTAGCAGCTGAGTGTGTTAACTGTCTTTGCTACTCAGGGACTCCATGTTTACTTTAGCCGTGATAAAAAATGAATTCTGAGTTTTTACTATCTTTCAAAAACTCAAAACCGCCAATCCAGTTGTTCCTAAGCCATTGTTTGCCATGCCCCAGACCTCAACCTGATCTCTGTTTATCTTACCTCATTCTCCTACATTTTCCCAAGGTTCTTATGTGAAAAATGGCAAAAATTGAGGAAAGTTACATCTTGTGGTAGCATAGAGAAGACTTGAGCATGCTTGGAGACTGGGGTGAGGCAGGCATTAATGAAAAAACTGAAAGTACAGAGGAGAGACTCCTTCCTTCTATGTTTATTCCCATCAAAACATCTGAAATTATACATAGTCCTAATTTTCCCTCTTTGGTTGTTAACTGGAGGTTTCAAGGACATTTCAAATGATGGAGACAAAAATCACTGAAAGCACAAGCAACAAGAAAAAATAAATACACTGGACTTCATCAAAATTAAAAACTTTTCTGCATGAAGGGACATTATCAAGAAATTGAAAAGACAACCTACAGAATGGGAGAAAGTATTCTGAAGCCATATATCAGATAAGGGTTTAATATCCAGAATATATAAAGAACTCTTAAAACTCAACAACAAAAAGACTAACAACCCAATTTAAAAATGGACAAAGGAACTGAATAGACTTTTCTCCAGAGAAGATATACAAATGCCAACAAGCACGTGAAAAGATATTCAGTATCATTAGTGTCTTAGCCTGGTTCTCTACAGAAGCAAAACCAGTAAAGCAGATATATATAAGTACATATACAGAGAGATTTATTTTAAGGAAATGGCTCACGCGGTTGTGGAAGCTGGCAACTCCCAAATCCATGGATCAGGTGTCAGGATGGAGGTTTTCCTGACTTATGTGATTGCAGGGGCTGATCAACCCAAAATCGACAGGTCAGATGGTGGCTCATGAGGCTGCAGGAGCTGGCGAATCCCAAAATCTACAGGTCAGATGGCAAGCTGGTGGCTCATGTCCCAAGAACCGGAGGTCAGAGGACGATGAGTCGGATGGCAGGATTGAGAGAGGGCAAGCTTTGCCAGAACATCCACGTATGTTGGATGCAGGCCACACTCCCCAGGAAATTCCCCTTTCAAATTCTGATTGGCTGCTCACAACAGATTATATCATGGATGATGATTACATCGCATCTGCTGATCTGCTGAGAATCATGCCCTAGCCAAGTTGACACATAAGCTTAACCATCACAATTAGTCATTGAAAAAATGTAAATCAAAACCACAACAAGATACCACCTCACATCCATCAGGATGGCTATCAGAAACAAACAAAAAACACAACAGAAAATAACAAGTGTTGGTGAGGATGTGGAAAAATCAGAATGCTTGTGCATTGCTGGTGAGAATGTGAAATGGTGCAGCTGCTGTAGGAAACAATTTGGTGGTTCCTCCAAAAGTTAAACAGAGAATTACCATATAATTCAGTACTTCCACTCCTGGGTATATACCCGAAAGAACTGAGAGCAGAAGTACAGATACTTGTACATCAATGTTCATTGCACCATTATTCACAATAACCAAAAGATGGAACCAACCCCAATGTCCATCAACAGTTGAATGGATAAACAAAATGTACATGTATACAATGGGATATTAGTCTACCATAAAAAGAAATTAACTTCTAATACATTCCCCCGCATGGATGAACCTTGGTAACATTAGGCTGAGTGAAATAAGTTAGATGCGAAAGAACAAATATGGTATGATGCCATTTATATGAAATATCTAGACTAGGCAAATCCATCTAAACAAAAGAAGATTAGGGGCTGAGAAGAGGAGAGAATGAAGAGTTAAAAAAAAAATTTAAAAAGGCAGGAGAACAGGAGTAAAGGCAGCTTGAGAAAAGCCTGTGTGCCCGGGGAGCTGTGGGAGTTCAGGGCTGCTGGAGCATAGCCCCACGGCAGGTGAGGCTGGAGGCCGGGCAGGAAAGGCACACAGGATCGAGACTGGACAGCCCTTGCACGTTGTTTTATGGATTCGGAGTTAATAACAGGGTGCTGTTAACTGTTGCAGACTTTTAATCCCTACCCTGAAATAATCAGAATTGCAGTTGATGAAGGCCATTCTGGCTGAAGTATGGATTGAGGAGACTGCTGGAGTTAGACCGGCTGGGAGGCTGCTAGAGTGAGTCAGATGCCTGAGCTGGGCAGCAGAACTAGTGCAAGACCCGAGGAGACTGAGTGCAGAATATGTAGAGGTGGAAACAGCAGGATTTGGCCTTGGATTTGGATGTGAGAAGGAAGAGTCAAAGAAAACCCCTATATTTCCAGCTTCGGTTCCCGGTTCTGCCCGTAAGCGAGATAGAGAATTAGAGAGGCAGGTTTAGGAGTAGGAATATGAGTTTACTTTGGGACATATTACAGTAAAGTGTATGTAGGACAACTTGTTGGTTGCACTAAAGTGGGGTAAGTTTATGAGAATAGTATGGCCAGGGTGATACTGAGCTGACCCTTGTTGTTGCCATCGAGTTGATTCTGACTCATTGCGAGCCCATGTGTTACGGAGTAGAACTGCTCCATATGATTTTCTTGGCTATAATCTGTAGAAGCAGATTGCCAGGCCTTTATACTTCAGAACAAAACATTTGTGCCACCTAAGGACCTGGAAGGACTGTAGGGGCTGGGAATTCCAGGGACGGGAAACAGCACAAAGGAATGAGCCAGTAAGACAGGTGTGTGGAACTATTAGTATCTCAGAGTGGTTGGATATGCAACAGGGCAGGACTTCAGGCTGCAGAAGGGGCTTGAGACAGGTCATCGAGGGCCTTGCATGATGAGCTGAGGAGTTTGAATTTCACCCTAAAATCTATGAAGGGTTTTAAAGTGAGCGAAAACTAACAACAACAAAAACTCTTGACCTTTTCTCTCTTAAAGTAACGTAATCCCATCAGGTAAGTACTTGGTCTTTTCAGGATTTAAGCCCTTACCCTTCTGGATTCTCCTGTCCTCCTTCCCTTGCCCTTCTCCCTGGGCTGATCTAAGTTCCCAGGGGGTTTGCATTTCACCTGGACCTTGGTGGTGGGTAGAGCTGTTGTGCTTCTGGTACATGTGCTGTGCTGGGTATTCTCTTAGGCTTCTGTGGAGATGTCCTCGTCCAGCTTGATCGGGTTACCCCTGCACGAGAGCAGGCAGTGCTATAGCTGGTCCTTTGTGGTCCCGTCGAGCTTCATGTTGACCCCTACTTTTCAAGTCCTTGGTTCCCACAGTGACCTCCAGGCTCAAAAGAACCGTTGGCAGCCTCATGCTCAATCTAGGCCTTTACTTAGTTTATTAGGGTTCGCAGCACTTTCCTGTTCCCACTGGAGGCCCATACGGTTGTTGTTAGCTGCTGTTGACTTAGCCCCCAGATTATGGCGACCTCATGTTCGATGGGATTGGACCATTTTGATCTGTAGGGTTTTCATTGGCTGATTTTCAAGGTAGATCACCAGGCCTTTCTTCCTAGTCCATCTTAGTCTGGAACATCGGCTAAAACATGTTCAGCATCATAAATCAAAACTCCACCGACAGAAGGGTGGTAGCTGCGCATGAGGTGTGTTGTTCAGGAATTGAACCTGGGTCTCCTGCATGGAAGGAGAGAATTCTATGGCCAAAAACACCACTGCCTCCTCCCGTACTGGACCAGGCTTTTGTGTATAGAAGGGAATACCCAATGTACTTGTGTTTTAATAGTTGCTTATCCCACGGCTTGAAAGGCAACTTAGAGAATTTATTTTATTTATAAACCTGGTTATTTTGTTCACAAAATAAGAATTACTTTCACTTATTTGATTAATGCTTAATTATGTATGAAGCCCTGGTGGCACAGCGGTGAAGAACTTGGCTGTTAACCGAAAGGTTGGCAGTTCACATCCACCAATCCCTGCTTAGAAACCTTATGGGGCAGTTCTACTCTGTTCTCTGGGGTCTCTATGAGTTGGAATCGACTCAACGGCAATGGGTTTTGTTTCTGGTTTTTAATTAAATTTAGCAGATGGACTTTTCTTTAAGAATTAACTCCACTAAGTCAAATTTTCTTAGCTATTTCAAATTATGCTAATACATTTATAATGTCAGGATGCAGTAAAGGTTTCCAATATTCTAAAAAGTGAACAAAGAATATACAGAGCAACCCAATGATTATTTTAAAAAACCTCACCTGTTCTCAAACCTAAAAGTATTAATAATAAAGTTTCCAATTTCTCCTTTTACTTTCTTTACATCTTGCATTTTTATTATGAAATATAACATATATGCTCTTATTTATTTAAAAGAAATTTGTTTCTTGATATTCCCCAGGTTATGGTAATCTTCCAGATCCCAAAAGAATATCGCTTCATACCAAGGAATATCGCTTCATACCAAGCAAGGCTACTGGTTCTTGGTTACTGACCATTTGATTTTGGTTGTGTCATGGGAGGTGGCTCCACATTCTAAAAAGATTCAAACCTGAGCCAATGATTGGATTGACCTCCCTTCTGTGGCCATCTCTTGTGAAGCCCACTGAGCCTTAATTGCATAAATTTCCCATTTCTGGCAAACTGGGCGTAGAATTGGAGCTTTCCTATTTTCCCTTCTTGTCTGAAACGGGCTTCTCTTACATCGTATCTTCCACTTTCCCTACCCTAGCCTCAAAGCCTGATCTTAACGGCAGAGAGACTGCAAGGGGGAAAATCGTAATTACTGAGAAAGGAAAATACATCAGGGAGGATTTGAAATTAAGCATGTATGTATATATCTCTTATATTAGCAATGGAGCTTTGGTTATCACCTGCGTGTATGTAGTAATTGAAGGATGGAGGGAAATAAGGTCAGACAGGAGAAAGTGCCTGGGATGCATGGCATCTAAGAGGAAGTAGAGTTAGTGGAGAAAGAGTAGCCCTGAAAAGAGACCAGAAAAATGGTGGGGGGCGGGGTGACGGTAGAATATCAAGAGGGAATTGTGTGACAGGACCTCTGAGAGGAGAAGATTAAGCAAGAAAGGTACAGCAATTTAAGATACAATAGAAAGGGTCATTTAAGATAAAGACAGAACTGTGTCCATTGGTTTTGACAATATGCAACTGGCTGGTAACATTTTCAAGAGCAGTTTTGATCAAGTGATGGGTATTTCAGTTATTTATTCTACATCACAAACCACTCTCCCTTTGTTTTTCCTCATGATTCTGTGGATAGGCTGTGCTCAGCTGGGCAGCTCTTCTGCTGGTATCTCTTGGGATCTGTCCTGCCAAAAAAAAACCCAAACTCGTTGCTGTTGAGTGGATTCCAACTCACAGAGACCCTATAAGACAGAGTAGAACTGCCCCATAGGGTTTCTGAGTAGCAGGTGGTAGATTTGAACTGCTAATCTTTTGATTAGCAGCTGAGCTCTCAACCACTACGCCACCGGGGCTCTATCAGTTGCTGTCAAATGGCGGCTGGGGCCAGCATGTACAAGACGGCTTCACTCTCATATCTGGTGCATTGGTAGGGATGGCTGATAGGCTGGGACCTCACTTCTTACACATGGGCTTCTTTAATGATGGCTGTATCCAAAAAGCAAGCATTCCCAGAAGATAAGTCCCAATGTGCAAGCACCATTCAAGTTCCTGCTTGCATCATGCTTGCTAATGTCCCATTGGCCAAGCTGAGAACCAGGCTGTAAATATTGGGAGACACAATTCATTGGAGGCCGCTAAAGTAACAATCTACCACGAAGAGCCAGAAGGCAGAGGTGGGTAAGAGGTAGATTAAAAGAGGTAGTACAAAAGAGAGGTAAAGACATTTTATATCAGGCTGGTGGTTATAGAGAAACAAACAAATATACAGAGACAGGAGTGAGCATAGTATATGGGGATGACAGAAAGAAGGTTGGTGAGGGATAGGGTGGGTGGGGAAGATAGGTGTTGGGCAGTTTGGCTGGATACTGATGAAAAGACTTTCAGTTAACTTTCATTTATTCTGATTCTAATTATTCAGTCTCTTTGTTTTTATATTATGTTATTGTATGAGCAAGAAAGCAGAAAGAAGAAATGAATGGAGGTGAAAATCAAATCAGTTGTGTTTATTGTTTATGCAGAGACTCTGGAATCATCCTAAATTTCTTTCTTTGCCTCAAACCCACATCCCAACCACCAGTAGGTTCTGCTGGCTCTAATTCTAAAATAGACCCTAAATCTGACCACATATCCATCTGCCCAGATAAAACTCTAGTCTAGGTTACCACCACGTCTCACCTGGACTACTGCACCAATCCCCTCACTTGTCTCCCTGCCTTTGGTTCTGCTTTCCTATGGTCTGTCCTCCAAATAGCAGCTAACGTGATGTTTCTTAGACATTAATTAGACAAATCAGATCACATTACTTTCCTGCTCGAAAACAAAGTGAAAGCCAGCTAAAAAAAAACACCTCTAGTAACTTCCCATTACATATAGAGTAAAATCTCAACTCTTTAATTTGGTCTACAGTGTTCCCCCAACCCACACCTAGCCCTAACCCTTTTCTATTCTTCTTGCTTACTATTATTCACGTTTTCTGTCTTTCTTCTTCCTTCCTAGTTGCTAAACTTATTCCCTTTGCCCTTTCTGTTCCTTTTGTGTTGACAACATTCTCCCCAATTTTTACAAGTCTTGACGCCTTGTTATCATTTAGGCCTCAACTCAAATGACACCTCCTCAAATCAGCCTTCCTTGACTAGCTAAAATACCACTCACCTATACCTCCATATCCCTCTTTACCATGCTTTACCTTAAATTTTTCCTTAGTGCTTGTCAATGAATAATACACACACACACACACACACACACACACACACACACACAGGAGAAAAGGGAGTTGTTTATTTTTCTGTTTTTAAAAAGTCAAATAATTCTGTAAAAGATGTAGGGAGGGGAGTCTCATTCCCAAAGAAAACCACTTCTAGCTTTTTGGATGAATCTTCTGTTATACTGTTCTTTGTTGTTTTTTTTTTTTTTTTTTAAATTTCATGTGTTATCTATTGACTTGCCACTGTGGAAAAGGATGATTTGTCTCTCTTTCATATCACTGCCTCCCCCAACACACACATACACAGACACTCACACACTCTCTGTCTGTCCTGCCATCCTACCAGTATGGGTATTTCCTGATTTTTGTTAGATTTTTGGTGTTTACGTTACTCGGTCTCCATGTAAGCTCTTCACAGCAGCCATGTATTCTGATTCTGATTAATGATTGAATTTTGTGTTGGTGTGGTTGTTAGTTGCCACTGAGTTGGCTCTGACTCATGGTGACTTTATGTGTAACAGAAGATGGCCCAGTCCTGAGCCATCTGCACGATCACTGGGCTGTTTGACTCCATTCTTGCGGCTGTTGTGCCAGTCCACCTTATCGACAGTTTCCCTCCTTTTCCTTGGCCCTCCGTCGTGCCAGTCCACCTTATCGAC
>NW_004443954.1:6169701-6197238 GCF_000243295.1 Trichechus manatus latirostris
CCCTCCTTTTCCTTGGCCCTCCGTCGTGCCAGTCCACCTTATCGACAGCTTCCCTCCTTGTCCTTGGCCCTCCGTCGTGCCAATCCACCTTATCGACAGCTTCCCTCCTTGTCCTTGGCCCTCCGTTGTGCCAGTCCACCTTATCGACAGTTTCCCTCCTTGTCCTTGGCCCTGTGTTGTGCCAGTCCACCTTATCGACAGTTCCCCTCCTTGTCCTTGGCCCTCTGTCGTGCCAAACATAGTCCTTTTCTGTCGATTGGTCTTTCCTCATGACCTGTCCAAAGTAAGTAAATCAAAGTCTCACCATCCTCACCTCTCAGGAACATTCTAGATGTATTTCTTCTAAGACTGATTTGTTCATTCTTCCAGCAGTCCACACTATATTCAATATTCTTTGCCAACAACATAGTTTGAATGTATCAGTTTTTCTTCTCTCTTCCTTTTTCACTGTCTTGTCTTTCACATGCATACAAGGAGCTGAAAAGACTGTGACTTGGGTCAGACACACCTCAGTCATCAAAGTGCTATCTTTGCTTTTTAAAACTTTAAAAAGATCTTTTGCAGCAGATTGCCCACTGCAGTACATTGTATGACGTATTCAATTCCGTATCCTCACCTAATTGTTTGAACTCTCCTTTCCATATATTCTGATGAAATTACTTCATTTTGATGAACTTTCTTAGCGCCCTCTGATTTTCTACAATCTGGACTACTATACCTGATGCATAGCTAGAATTCTAGAATTTTCCTTTGCCATCAGCACCAGCGATTATATTACTCTCTCTCTCCTATTTGGATTACTTATTTCATAAAGGAAGTTTGCTCCTAATTTTGGTGGAACACATTCTCCGTTAGCTTCCTGAGAAGTGGTACTTGGAAGGTGAATTTTTTGAGACTTTACATGTCTAAAAATGCCTTTAACAACCTAAATGTCTTTAACTTTCTATTCAATATGTAGTTTGGTAGTGTATAAAATTCTAGGTTGGGAATTATTTTCCTTAAGAAATTTGAGGCCATTGCTCCATTGTCTTCATGTTCCAATTAAGAAGTCTGAAGTCATAACTCATGCTTTGTATGTGGTCTTTCTTTTTCCCCTCTCTAGAAACTTGTAGGATATACTCTTTTTCCCAAGTGTCCTGAAATTTCTCAACAATGTTTGTTGATGTGGATCTGTTTTCATTCATTTTTAGGGGGGTATTCACTGAGCTCTTTCAATCTGAAAACTCAAATCCTAGGAAATATTTCATTATTATTTATTCAAGTTTTACTCTTCATTTTCTTCAATTATTTGGATATTGAACCACCTGGATTATACCTCCTCATTTTCTTGTCATATTTTCTGTTTTTCTTTTCTATTTTCCATCTCTTTTTGCTCTATTCTCTTGAAGATTTCTTCAGTTTTCTTTTCCAGCCCTTATTGAATTTTGCATTTTGCGTTAACTTACGTATTTCCAAGGGATTTTTTTTTTTTAGTGGATATTCCTTTTAAAAAAATATTATCATTGTTGCTACTTTTCTATCTTATTTCATGGTTGCAGTATCTTCTTTTATTTCTCTGGGGATAGTAATTTTTTTTTTGCATTTGCTGGTTTCTGTTTCCTGTAAATTGCTTTTCTTTGTTCATGTGGTTGCTACATTTCTTGACAGAAGCTTTCCTTAGATTCCTGATAAACCTTGGTTGTTGACTCATAATTAAGGGTGGGGCACTTCTCATTGTTGATTTATGTGTAAGAACCTATAGACCACGGTCTGTGTCATTTCCTTGGGGGACCCCCTGTATAAGTCTTAGGTCTTTCCTCTTGGGCTGGTCAGATTTCTTAGTGATGGCTCTTATAGGCTTCTCCCTGAATAATCTAGATATAGCCGCCAGTGTTCTGGGAACCCTGATGCAGAAAGACTGGAACAGGGAGGTGTGGGTGGAGGATGGGGTTGTCCCAGCATTCAATGTGTTAATGTTTTTTAATCCACTTGCTTTCAGTATGGAGCCCTGGTGGCACAATGTTTAAGAGCTTTGGCTGCTAACCAAAAGGTCGGCAGTTTGGATCCACCAGCTGCTCCTTGGAAACCCTATGGGGCAGTTTTACTCTGTCCTATAGGGCCTCTACGAGTCAGAATCCACTACAGGGCAACAAGCTTTGTTTTGAGTATGGCGCCCCCTCCCTCAACACTGGCAGGGGGTTCTCCTCCCGTCTAGTCCCTTGTTTTACCGGCTTTGTGGAGCAGGGGAGGAGATTTAACTGCTTCTTAAACTGCCCCAATCCTCCTGTTTTGGGCCTTATTTTTACTTCTGTTTCCAGAAGTACCTGATACTATCAATTCCTGAGAGTTGGGGGCTTTACTAATCTAAATTGGGTTGCTTTTCAGCATTCCTCCCTGCCTGTTTTGGACTCGGTTTTCCAAGATCTGCTAAGTTAGTTACTAATGGTCTGCCTGTTTTTTCACTTTGAAATTTTGTGACTGTTTTCTTATTGCCTGGCCTCTTTGTCTTTGAGGATTTATGCTTAAAAAAAAAAAAAAAATCCCTTTACTGCTGTGTTAGTGGAGTTTCTAGAAAGAGCAAAAATGAGCGCATAAGGTTGGTCAGCTATTATCTAATTTATTTATTTACAGCCTTTCTACGCACATGTGATCATATGATTTCCTTAGAGCAGGGACTCTGTCTTTCTTACTGCTTCATTCTTCAGAACCCAGGACAGGACTCGGCACGTAACGTTGTTGTGTTGGTTGCTGTTGAGTTGGTTCTGGCTCGTGGCGACCCCAGGTGTGCAGAGTAGAACTACTCCATGGATACATGATGAACATTTGCTGAGTGACCAGTTACTGGCCAACTTGATTGGCTAGATCTCTGAATAGTCTAAAAGCTGTACCATCTGAGAATGACGGAGTTGTGGATACAGATATGATGAAGTATTTTGGAAAGGCAGGAGATTTAGTGGACATTTTTAGTGATGCTTTCATTCTATCGTGTAACTTTAAAACATTATTAATTATTTTGTCTATTTTGTTAAAGAATTTAAAGGGAAGATACAAACTAATGTTGGGAAAATAGGGTATTTAGGGAAGATTGTCTGTCATACTGCAGTGGCTTGCATGTTGCTATGATGCGGGAAGCTATGACACCATAATTCCAAATATTAGCGGGATCATCCATGGTGAACAGGTTTTAGCGGAGCTCCCAGACTAAGACAAACTCAAGAAGAAAGGCCTGGCGATCTACTTCCAAAAATTAGCGAATCAAAACCCTATGGATCACGACAGAGTGCTGTCCGATACTGTGCTGGAAGATGAGCTCCCTACATTGGAATGCACTACAGTGGCTGCAGGATTGGACTGAGAAGGTCACGAAGATGGTGCAGAACTGGTCAATGACCAACTTGACAACAGCAAACAACAGCAACACAACGGGGTAGCTAAAACAGTGTGTGATGGCTTTTTTTTTTTAATTACTGAGTCCTAACTTTTTATTCCATTTTCCTATCCTGTTCAAGCATACTATGTGAACAGTGATTTCAGGACTCTTCCAATTTCTAACTTTCCTTGGAGTTTGATATTCCTTGTTATCTGGATGGCAAATCCCTAGCACAGTTTTAATAACCCAATTTTGTTCCATAAAGTTAAAAATCAGCTTGTGAATATGAGCATGAAATTATGATGATACTACCCTTACCAATCCAACTCTGAAGAGGGAGGAATAGAAGAATTTGTAAGGAAAGTAAAGGTGGGGGGAGGAATAGAAGCAAAGGAAAATTGGGGAAATCATTTTGTCTGTCAGAACCCGGGGCCATATAGCATCAAGTAGCCTTGTGTACCTGGACTAATTAATTTTAAAAACATTTATTGAGCACCTCCTATGGTATCAAGCTGTGCTAAAGCCTGGAAACTTGCCATGTTCTTCCTGGCATGGCATTTCATTAAATTGATTTGAAATTCAGTTTTCTGTTGCCTGTTCCTATGCTGTTTATGGTAGTCTTAAGTATTTTTAATCCCTTGACATTTTGGTAACATGTGTAACCTTCCTGCATCCAGTTGATAGATTTTCAATTGAGAGAGTAAGTAACCTGATAACAAAGGCCACAGAGAACACCCACGGCTGAAGCCACACTTCGAGCTCACTTGAATCGTTAGTGCATTGGTTTTAGTCTAGTGGGTAGTGCTCACTAGACCTTAATAATTGTATACATTTAAGGAAAGAACAGCATTTAAACCTTGAACAGCGGTAGACATCAAATCTAAGACGATAGCAAGGTGGAGGAAGACAATGAGTGTTATCATATGCTGCTTCGGGAAGATCTTCATGTGAGATACCTCTTTTCGAACATTCTTTTCTTTTTCAAGTGTAGGTCATTCATAGGTTGGTAATTGGTATGATTTTGGGAAATTCTAAATAGAGCTTAGAGATGCAGTTCTTCCTCTTTCATAGTTTTTGGTAATTCATCATGAATGAATTTATTTGCGGTGAGTTAGGTCATCCATATTTTTTCATTTTCAGATCTATCAAATACAATTCCTCAGAAAAGAAATGGGCATACTAGTGATTGTGTTATAAATTTAAAATGTGTAACATCTGCATGTCTAAAAATATTGTCGTTTTCCTTTAGAATTGCTAAGTCCAAGCTGCTCATTCTTTAAAAAGGCCTTGGATCCCTTCCTCCTTGTTTTGCTTTTTGTCCTGTCCGTCTTCCACAGCTTCCTTACCCTTCTCCCTTCACTCTCTGCTCATGGGGAAGATTGTCCTCGCAGGCAAGGACAGGAAGGAAAGTGAACAGCTCTCCCAGGAGGCCAGAGCTAATGGGGGCTTTGCGGATCTTTCAGCAGAGGTTGTCAATGATAATCGTGCGGTAGAGGGCCCCTGCACTGGCACTCTGACCTCTTGGTAAACTATTTGTTTTTTCTTGTATTGATTAAAAAAAACAAGCCACCAGCCTGTAACTCCTTCTCAGTCAGGGCATTGATTTTAAGAATCTTACCCGTTCAAAGTATACTCAGAAAACCCCAAATCCTTGACTTTGTCCTACTCTACAATTCAGGTTAACCAGATGGTTGGTGATGTTAAAACAGAATTCCTGGAAGAAGCAGTGAATGCTGCTAGGCTCCTTTTTTTTGTTTTTTAAAGAACACAAACCACAAATTTTAAAACTCTGTATAAAAGGCAAAATATTAATCCATATGAAACAAACATTCTTATTAATTTTGAGTATCTAAAGACTAAAAAGTGTTCAGTCTTTACTTACATTTTGACAACAGAAAGGTGCTCCCTTTAAGTATTTAAACAAACAAATAGAAGCTACTGTTTTCCTTAGTATGTAGCACAGAGGCTATTTCCTCCCTGCTCCACAGCATACTGAAGTAAAATTCCGGGACCCAAGGCAACTTGATCGCCTGCAAGTATGAATCTAGATAAACTTTACACTAGAGAGAAACCTCCAGGTTGTATACCTATTGACATTGCTTAATAAAAACATCTAGAATAATGGTGCTTCTGGTTGTGTTTCCAATAGCAATGTGATTGCAGCTCGCTGTGGATTAAGTTACCGATCCTTTGAATTGTGACCTTCTGTCTAAAACAGCTTTAGAGGTTACTCTCTCTCTCTTTTTTTTTTCTTTTTCCCAATTTGGGAAACTGGAGGGGGAAAATGTTAATGCTGCTTGAAGGAAGAAAAAAATCCTATAAGTTATTAGGTTTGGGTTTTCCCCCCTCCCTGGCAATTCCTTTGTAACAGTAATAGAGCTTCTTGATTTTGAATACTTAACCCTCCAAATACATCAAGAGCTTTGGAGGGCATTGTGAATGTAGTTATTTCCTTGGTGAACAAATTAAGTGTTTATGATGTAATAGCTATTAAGATCAAAGCATATCACACTGGCTAACTGAAATTAAGGAATGCAAACGGGAAGAAATTGAAAGAACTGTGAAGCAAGTTGTCCGTATAATTGCTTGTTGTAAACGCAGACTTTTAACATCTCCTTTTCATTATAAGGAAAAAGTTGGGAACATTTATAATCCCTACTTCAATAAGATATTTCCCTTGTTTTTTTATATCCCCCGAAGAAAAAAAATAATCGCTCCCGATTTGATAATTTCAAATTTAAGGATTTATATTTTTTCCCCTAGTCAGCCATTTAATGTACTTTTTTCTTTTCCTGGAATCTGCAAAACAACTTGTAATATATGTTTGTGCATAACATGTATTCAAGTATTGTGCTTATGTCTATTCCATTTTGAATATATCAATTTTTCTCCCATTTAAGCGTCTCTGTGTGTGTGTGTGTGTGTGTGTGTGTGTGTATGTATAGGTATATATGTACACTTTTTCTTTCTGGATTTATTAAGTCTATTGGGTATCACCTTGCTCAAAGTAATGATACAACCAAGAGACATTAATATTCCAGTGCTCCCATCTACTGTTGAATGGTGACTTTGACGGTGCTAGTGCTAGAAAAATGGGGCAGGTTACAGAACAGATGGCAGGGAAAAAAACAGATTTTTATAAACAGGATTCATACAGATAAACTGTTACATTGTTAGTTAAAATAAACTAAGAATTTATGTAAAGTGCCTAGCTCCGTGCCTGGTGCATAATAAGTGCTCGATAAATAAGAATTTCCTTCCTTTTTCTATGAGATAGCCATTGTTTCTGAAGAATTTAAAAATCGTGAACTCAGCTATCATGAAAACTGCAAAACACAAAGCAAATTTCCAGATCCTCTTACATGTTATGGGAAGTGCTGACAAGATTGGTTTTGTCCATGGCTTAGGAACAAAATTTTAAGGAGGAGGCAACCTGGGCTTTCTAGGTTGCTTCACGTCGACAGAAATCCATTTTACAACGTGAGAAAACAAAATGGCTATTGCTGAGATTAAACATATGCGTCCAAGGCCAATTATTTGCAAATTTCTGGCAGAAGGAAGAGAAAGTAACTTTGTTTGTCATCTTGGAAATTCAGTTGATTTAAAATAGTAAAGCTATGTGTCATATTTTTCTTAGATCTATGTCTCTAAAATACATATCTTCTCATTCCCTTTTCTTAAAAATCTACCTCTGCCCTTGTTATCATTATTCTCTTCAAGAACTGGTGCTCAGACTTTCTATTAAGAATAATCACTCTTTATAAAAAACTTCCTATAGGTAGTCATTACTACATATGATACCAAGTTTCCCACCCTACGTAAATAAATGGTTATTATTCCTGTGTAATAACCAATATAGTTATTATTAGTGAGTCAGGAAATAGGTTATATTTTCATATTGTGCTGTATAAAAACTCTAATGTTTATGAAAATAATTTTCCCCAGTACAGTTAATAGTTAGTAATTGCCTCCTTAAATTTACTGTTAAAAGCTATTCATGTTGGAGGTTGAATGGAAAACGTTTAGCAAAACACTGGTAGACATTTAGTTTGGCGGATTTAATGTCATTCTTAAAATAAATAGAGGATGTTTTACTTGGTTGCGTTTCAGCAGAAGGCGACTGGGAGCAGGGCCCTCACTGTGGGTCTCGTGCCAGTGGGGAGAGTAGATCATGGAAGTGACCACTCCAGATGCCAGTGAGCATCCTAATGTCAGCCATCCAGACGCTGTTCCAGCGGGTCCATAAATAAGCCAGATGGAGTGGCATGGCATAGACCACGAGAAAAAGAAACTTATCTGCAAGCAGAACAACTGAAGTACAGCATTTTAGAGCTCTCTAATTGCCATTCTGGTTTGAGCAGTTAAACTGAAAAATTCTGAAAATTTCCAGATATCATTGATTTTAATAATATGGGAGACATAATAACTAGGATTTTGCTTCTGAATAAAAAACATTGCTCTTTGAGTGCTAATTACATTTTATGACTGCCTATCCCTTTATTCTTGAGAACTAAGCATCTCCCAAGCCTTGTAGAAACAGAGGGATTAGTAAACTATTGGACCAGGTGACAGCATCAGATACATGCTTAATTCTAAAATTACTTAAAGATATATATAAGTGGAAGAAAAATAACTTCCAAGTTCATCTTTTAGTGTAAACTTTGCAACTATTCAAGAACATTATTGTCATTACTGGAATGGAAAAGGGAAAGGACATTTAATGTGTTTTATCCTCTGCTTTGTCAGTTTATTTGCTCTACTTCATTGGGTTCATCAACTGTTTTGCTTGTATAGTTTCAGAAAAGTTCCAAATTACCTTTTAAATTGTTCTGAGTGCCTTACTTCTTCCCTTGTCTTTTTTGTGGGTGTGTGGAAAGTAAAGACTTTTGCAGATTTTTGTGATCATGCCTTTATTTAAAATGCTTTGTTAATCTAGTAGCACTAAAATTTTCTGTTAAAATTACAGATGTCTAATCATGTGGGGCCCTGGTGGCACAGTAGTTAAGAGCTCGGCTGCTAACCAAAAGGCCGGCAGTTCAAATCCACCAGCTGCTCCTTGGAAACCCTGTGGGGCAGTTCTGCTTTGTCCTGTAGGTTGCTATGAGTCGGAATCTCTATTGAATGGCAACATTTTTTTTTTTTTAAGTATGTAATCAGCCATGCATCTAGGTAACACTTTGCTCTAGAAGATAAAAACTGGAGTTACAGTGTATGAAAGAGATTGTCTCTTTGAGGGTATTCATTTTGTTAGCATTGAATATTTCAAATGTTTTCCCTTTCCAGATGAAATTATATTTTTAACTTTGTTTTAGGGGGGAGAGCGAGGGAGTATATGAGAAATTTCAAAAGTTCTTATTCATATAAGTTTATATATTGAGATTTCTGTGACAAATTCTCAGATAGTAATGTTTCCTACTCACACCTGTCTTTACTAATGGCAAATTTTCAGCAGATTTTCCTAAATTCTGTTATAATGTGTATGGTTTTATTCATGGAACAATTTGGTCCTTAAAGTATATGGTTTAATTATGTAATTATGGTTGGTAAAAATTTAGAAATACTAAGTTAACAGTTCACTACAAAATGGGTCATATTGTTAACGGCTTGAATGTCGCCTATTTATCATAGACTAGGCTATTTTCAGCTTAAGTTGTATGTAATACTAATTGTTACATATTTGATATTCAGAAGTATTAGCCAGACAAACTTTATGGATAAACATGATTATTTTTAATCCATCTAATTTTACTGTAGGAAAAGGAAGCTATTTAACAGTGGTATATATGCACATGAGCATTACTTTTAGCCAATGACAAAGCTCTTTGTTCCATAGTTATGAAGCATGATCTATGCCAAGTCAGTTAGTGGTCACATTACCTTCATCATGCTTTTCATAATTTTCTTCATAATTACATGCATCATTTCTTTAATGGTATTTTATAAAAATAATTCAATTTCAATATAAAAACACATGTAATATTATAAATTTGATTGGAATATAGGCAAATAATTTGTATCTAAAAATGACATACTTTACATGATACTCCTGAATGTTTTGACTCCATTTAGTTTGTGTATTCTGGATTTGCTAATATTTCATGATCAGAAAAATATTTTATCTTTTTATATATAAACTCAGTTTTAAACTATGGGAAGCATGAGTATAATAAGCTGAATGTAAAGCCTTCAACCGTGTTGAATTCTCCAACTAGCACCTCAAATTTTATATTTTATTGAGCTTTGAAATAAATACGATAGCAAAAGCAGTTACTGGGCATGGTCTTTGCTATCATAGATTGAAGGAATGTAACATTACATTTTTTCTACAACGTTAGAAAGAAACCTCCATTATATGCTGTATTTCATTTTCGGCATATATACTTTAGTATACTGAATAACTGATAGTTCCGGTCTAAGAAAGTGCTGTAGGTGGTAACGTAATTCTGTTTCTGCTGCATATGTGAACAGATCCAATAGCAGTTTACTGATTTTTGACCTGGCTTACCAAATATGGTAGACGACTCTCCCCATAATCCTTTGCCGTACTATACAAAATGGAATCCTAGGTGAGTCCACTGTTTAAGCTGTCTCTTAGGTTAGACAGAGTTCTTTTCTCAGAAATTTAGACTGGCATCCTTTCAAAGGGGAGGGAGGGATATCTGTATTGAATTTTGGTCATTAGAAGCTTGTTTTATTCGCATTGGAATGGTGCTTTCATTAGCAAATTAGCAAGGTAAAGGTAAGACTGTCTTTATCAGTTTTATTAGTTGATGATCTGGAAATGTGTTATAGAATCATTTATGAAGTTACTGTGATTTTTAAAATACCAAGGTTAGTGGCTTAAAAATAAAGGCTGCTTTGTTTTTTTAAATAAAAAGACCAAATAGAATAGTATTATCGGTAACAAGGAAAATCCAATAGGTATAAGGATTTAATTTTAGAGTACAAAATTGATTATGATGAATGAGTACTATTAAAATCAACATTTTCTTTGGAAGTATGGCACAGGGCTGGCAAATTAAGGTGTAATGATTAGTCATATAAGTAATGCCTTCTTTAAATGTTTGAAATTAATATGATAGTTAAGTCATCGATCTTATAACTGAAGTCATTTATTTGCATAAAGCATGACAGTAAGTATCTTAAACTGTAATTTAGTTGGAATGTGAAGCGCTTGACTCTCCAGGTGAGTGTTGCGTTATCACACAGAAGTTTTGAGTTTAGTTAGATTTTTAAAAGAATAGGCTGCAAAGAAAGAGATTCTCAATAAAATGAATCTTTCCCCCGAAAATCATGTTAAAATCTAACAGTGAAATGTTATCTAGTTCATATCCAGAAATTGTTCATGTAAAACCTGACATTCTAGAAGCCATTGTGGAATCATCAGGCAGGCTTTCATTTTAAATTGCTAATAACCACGCATTTGCTTGCTCCGCCCCCCCCCCCCCCGTTTACTTAATGGAAGCGGTCGTTCTACTTTTTATTTTCCCTGGACCTGTCAGTGGGTGAGGGGCCCTGGTGGCGCAGTGCTTAAAGCGCTGGGCTGCTAACCTCAAGGGCCAGGGTTCGAACCACCAGCCGCGCGGGAGAAAGATGTGGCAGTCTGCTTCTGTAAAGGTTTACAGCCTTGGAAGCCCTGTGGGGCAGTTCTGCTTTGTCCTGTAGGTCGCTATGAGTCGGAGAGGATCACGTTGGATTTGCTTTGGGTTGTTGGTGGGGACGTTAGGAAACAACTTTTTGAAAAGTACAGATTTCCTAAGTTTCAAGGCCTGAAAAAAAAGTTTTGGAAAAGTGTAAAAGATAACGTATAAGTACTCCCCAAAGATCTTAACTGGTAGCTGCTCTAGCAAGAGGATGTGTTGCTAGCGCCTTAGAGAAGTTATTCTCACACAGCCGTTTATCCAGATAGCATGGGGTGCTTTCATTTACATAATAATTTTTTTTTTAAGCAGCAAGGTTGAGTCAGACAGAGCAGTGCTCCTTTCAATTGTTGCATTTAAACCAATAAGGTCAGGACAAGAGAAAAGCTGTGGTTTGCGTTGCAAAAACAAAAACAAAAAGCCCCGAGGCTCCATGGGCAGATCTACAAGGCTGCGCAAACAAGAGGGATGAGATTCTGCTGTTTCTTTGTCTAGGGTTCTTAGATGCTATCTGCTGCTGCTGTTTAGTGGGGAAAGAGCGCAGGGCTCAAGGCTGTTACTGCACAGAACGGTGGGAGCTGATGGCTCCGCGTTTGGGGCGAGATAGAAACTCTCCAGTGCCACTTCCGACTTCAAGCCTTCCTGTTGCAGTCCGCCGTGGCGGTTTTCTTTCTCGGGAAAGCGTTTTCGCTCAGTCGCTTCGTAGCCCGAGCCTGCAGCAGCGGCCAGGCAGCTTTGCCTTTAGCCGGGGTTCACCCTCCAGAGGCGCTCCGCTTCTAGAAGCGCCGGGGCTCCACTGAGCTCCTAAACTCACTCGTCCTTATCCGGGAGCAAAACTATGTAAGGAATGGAGGTTTGCTAAACCAGAAAATTCGAAGGAGCACATTAAACTGGTGGATGCAGCAGATGTAAGCACTGTAAGTACAAGCTGACTGTTTGAAAAATTGTAGTGAGTGACAACAGCTGTCCGTTGGGCAAAGCCCAAGATAACAGGAGTGCTTTTATTATTGTTTGGATTTGTTTTAAAAGAAAAGCATCATGGCATGGGGAAAATTATGACACTGTGTACCTAATGCTTTATGAGCCACAGTGTTCCAACATAAAAGTATAATTCTTAACCCCCAAATGATCTGAGCGGTTCAAACCATTAAGAGATGATTGCATATTCATTGTGCTAACAATTTTGTTATGGTGCATATGAAAATTATAATACAGGGCCATAATCTTGTAGGGAGAGGACTTCATATCTCTTCCGAAATGCTGCACAACCCTCAAATATCATTGTGTGATATTGTATAAAGAGTTAACTATATATCCGTTAGAACACATATATAACTTTTCCTGCACATTGTAGGTTGATATGGGCAAATGAGGAAGGAATTAACATTTCTAAAGGACAAACAGATAACAAAAATAAATTGATAGCACTTTTTAAGGAAGGAAATCCTTTTGCTTCAATAAACAAATTTCCCAAATGGTACATTAAACAAGCTTGTCTTCAAAAAGTGATAAACACTTGCCAAACGAATATATTTTTCACTTATCAACACTTTATATGACTTGAATGGACTTTGAAATTAAAAATAAGACTGAAACTTTTTGAATTATCATTATTTGTCTTTCAAAATCATTCTATGAATTGCTAATGATTCATGGGTTTGTATTTCTTGGGAGGAGTTTTGGAACACATTGAAACAGCATTTATAAGAATTCAGTACATTCAAAGCTGTCATTGAATTTAGAAAAATGATATGTGGTATTTTTTAAAATGACAAGGGGCACAAAAAGTAGTTAAGCACATAGAATAGTTTTTACAGGCTTGGGATACTCTTTTGTAATCTGTCTTTCAAAGTATGTTTTCTGTTGTTGTTGATAATAGGCTTGTGTGACGCTTCCTCCACTGTTTGGGATTCGAGGACATGCCCACATGAGTAGTCATGCTTTTGCATTATCAAATATTTGGTATTTGACTTTCTCACTGCTTGAGTTCTTCTAAGGCCCCAAGTGTCCAGTAAGCGAGTAAGCAGCCATGGATTTTCAATCCTGAAAATTCTGTGCGGAGACAGACAGCGAAGCGTAATTGAGCCGCTGTTCAGTTTTAGAGTGTCAGAGGGAAGTCAATTGCTGTGTGAGTTTCTTAGACATGAAACATGATTTTCTCAAAAGAAAATTTCCATTTGAATATGAAAATTTATAAGAATACATTGGAAAGAAGAAAAACAATGGCAGCGAGAATAAAACCCCTTCCATTTAATCAGATACCTGAAGTATTTCATCAAACATTGAAGTAAATGTTAATTTTGAAAACAATCCTTTAAAGCTGTCATTGAATCAGTGTGGTTTAAACACTTATTCCCGTTTTCACAGAACGTTTTATAAAACGGAAAATTGTATCGTTTTCTTTAAACAAGATACTTCAGAAAGTAATAGGGTATATTACATTAAAAAAATCAGCAATCCTAATAAAGCATTCACTTATGGAGTCTTTGAAGAAGGAACTACAGTATTAACATTTAAAAGATACCAGCCTTTTCCTAGAAGTTCAATTGGATTTTAGGTTTAGGTGTTTATTACAACATTGGTAACATAGTTGAAAATACTGATTGAGGAGATATTTTAGCAAGAATATATTCTGCTTAACAAACAGGTTTATGGCTAAGGCACTTTTTTCCCTCTATAAAATACATTCTGATTAGAAAATTGCCATTGTGTTTGAGATTTGGGAGTCCTCAGGTTGATCTGTGGTTGGGCAAAGCTAGCTCGCCTGCCAACTCTATTTATTTAGATAAGTTCAGTACTTTCACTTTGAAAATTTCTTTTCAGTTTTAAAAAAAAGTTTTAAATTATAGTCATTTTATAAAAATTGCTTCTAGCAAGCAAAAAAGCCTATGGAAAACCCATAATTTAGACAAGTACCTACATTTTATTTGCTCTGTGCTGCTGAGATTTAGAATCCCTTTCCATTTACAGTTTACTTTTCACAGAACATTATTAACTTTTTGGCTTCATACATGATCTTCTGTCAGATGCTTTTGATTTGTAATTTAGCAAAGTATAATAAACAGTGCAAAAGTCATGAATTTTACTCTGCATCCTGAGCTCTGTGGTAGGGAAAATGTGATAAAATGTGTACCTTAAGTCTTGTTTGATGATCTCTCAAAGCAAGTTTGCCTTCTGGAAATCATTTCTGGGGTTGAAGAGCATGGTATTAACAGATTTAATGTGGCTATTCAATGGATTGGCGAAGTACTGTGGGAGGTTTAACAAAATGGGAGAGACAAATTGAACATCAACAAAAGTTCCATCTGTGAAGAATTATAAATTTAATTAGAAAAAAGGCAAACTTAAAAGACCTCATTAACTAATCAGAAGTCAAAGTTACTAGTTTAGGAGTCTTGAATTTATATTCTACGAAGCTTTGCTATCTTTTTTTTTTTTTTTTTTTTTTTTTTTTTTTTTTTGTATTTTTACCACTCTGTCAATATACTACTAGGGGCATTCCATATAAAGAGTTTTTAAAAGTGTTAAAGTGCAATTACTTCATTGTAATAATAAGCTGACTGGAAAGTTCTGGAAAATATTTTTGCATTCATAGAAGCACTTGAATTAAAAATACCAGATCAGGAGAAGACAAGAAATATATTAAGTTTATGGATACAAAGCAGAAAATGTGAATTTATTGAATGCTTAATAATACTTTTCTGAAAACCATGAAATTTTTTTTTCTCTTTTGAGTGGAAATATCACTGATTGATTAGCTTTGAAGTACATTCTGGTTTTAAACCTTTAAAACACAAACTTCCATGGAGATTGTCAAACACAAGAGAAAATCCACACCAATCAGAAATAGGTGTTCCTTTTAGATAAGTCATTATAAGAGTATGTTTCTTGGCTGTACTGTAATCTTGTATGCACATAAAAAACTAAAAGCATGTGAAGTGTAGCATTTTGTAAACTGTAACTAATTTTGCTCACATCTGTGTCTAATTGTTGTCTGCATTCGCATTCTTGAGAGTAGATTTATTTTTCCTGGACCACGATGTGGATTCAGCTGACCAGCCTAAGTGAGGATTAGTTGTTTTAAAGTTATTTTGATTAAAGCGTCATTTTTAAATACAGTAACACACAACACATGGTTTAAATAATCATTGAGACACAGAAGAATATATCTGAAGATACTTAATGAAATGAAGTTCATGGATGTGAACTTTCAAAAATCATAGTGTACAAAAGTGCAGTAGAGACTGAATTGTGCCCAGCGTAAAAGAAATATGTTGTCCTGAAAATGCATTTTTTTCAATGAGGAAAAAGAATTTTTACTCATTTTGAAGTTCATTTTTTATTAACAGTTTGGCTCTGAAATTTTGATAGATTAGCCCTCAAAAATAAGTATAACCAAACTTCTCAAAGTATACAGTGAAACCAAAATTATATTTCCAAGATGATGCTATCTAGCTAATATTAAGATTGGAATGTATTTTAATATTTAGGGGAAGTATGCTTTAAGTTATTACATAATTAAGCCAAGAAAGTTCTTAAAACTAAGGTAGTTCTCACCTATAATTTAGTCCAGGTGTATAAAATTAAAAAAAAGAAAAATCTACCCCTGAGGTATATTGCTGTCGTTTCTAAGGGATATCATTTACTCTTGTGTGAGAACATTCATTTTAAAATTGTAGAAACTTGTTATCACAAAATGACATATCTTGCAGGCATTAAAATTTAAATTTTCATTTAATACTCTAGTATCTTTAAAAATTGTTTTCCATCCTGCACATATCATCGAAATGCATACACAGAAATTCCATGTAACATTACACCAAGACATTTAGATGTTGCCAGTGCTTTATACTTGCCAGAAAGGTAGTATTTCTTAATTTCATAAATCATAATTAAAAAATAACAGAACCTCAAGAGAAGATGTTTAGTTGGATAACTTTAATGCCATTTGAGATGCTTCGGCTCTCATCTTTGTTCTGTAACCGTAATTGACGTCAGTTCAGGTTGAATGAAAATGCACACCAAAGGTTTGGAATCCTGGGTCATTGTAAATGTTATGCAGAATGTTCTTCACTGCAGAATCGTTCGCCTGACCTTGCAAGCCAGCCACCTACCTGAGCCCACCTGAGCCTTATCATCTGCTGGCAGTTTGCTCTGCTTCCGGCAGGGACTCCTAAAGCCTGCATCTAAAACTGTTCCGTGAAGTCCTGAAATACAGATTCATGCAGGGACAAGAGACTAGTTAACTAGTTAACTGCGAGGCCAGACTGATTATTAAACGCTCCGTTCTCTTCCCAGGTTTAAAAGATGGGAAATTAACGAACAGAAGCAAACAGCTTTGTCTGTTTCAGCAGGCAGATAGAAGCACTCCCTGAATTTTAAATTGTCCTGGGTCAGGCTGCACGTTGCCCAAGGATGGCCCTGAAGACTTGCCTGAGTCCTGTCCAGTTAGTCCAGCATTACCTAAAAGCCGCCCGCAAGCGTTTTAGTGAATGTTAAATGACAAATAGGAAATGTGGAGGAAAATCATCGCGATAAGGATAAGAAACTGTCTTGGAGTCAAAGCGGTGGGCGGGAACTCTGTTTCAGCTGGTGATAACAGAAGGTGAAAGATCTTCAGAGGATGCTGGAAGATTACCGCTTGAACTCTTTCTGTTAAACACACTCGTTTTGTTAATAGCGATTTTTTTCCAAGCACCTTTTCCAAGCTGCCTGGGCAAGGCTGCTTTGCATGTTGATTGGGGGAGGGGTAATCCTGTTTGCAGCTGTCATAGGCCAGTGATGAATCACTATCCCGTCATTTGGCTGCCTTCCCCCTGACAAGGGGAGGAGGGTAGACCTGCAGGAGGAAACAACGGCTGAGACCTCAACTTAAAGACAATATGCCTTTCACTGCTGCGGTATCCTCTTTTTTCCCTTTTGGTTAAAAGAGAGCATTGTCGTTCTCAGCCATGTGCTCTGTGTAATTAAGACCTGACAGAGTAACTGAAGCAGGGTAACAACAGCTTCTAATTTTTTACCCCCTGATCACAGGTGCAAACATCTCAAACCAGTTCAGATGTTGCTGTTTCCTCAAGTTGCAGGTAAGGATATTGATATTTGGCGTTTGGGGAGAATGCTTTTCTATGACCCGTATCTATTTTTGCCTAGTATTTCTTAATTATATTACTATTAATAGTAACAGCCTCAGTTGGAAATTACTTCACAGTGTGTGTGTATGTGTGTGCTCCTAAAAAAAATTTTAAGTATTTAGAAAGGGACTAGTAGCCTCCTTTGGAAAATGATTATGGGTTATGGTTTCTCGTGTTAGGAAAATTGTGCCTGTAGTGAGAATTAGGAGAAAAAATTGGATTTTAAACCATTTGTAGTTTGAATTCAGGAGACTTTTGGAACTAAAAACTCACTTGAGCAGTAGAATGGTTCATGGTAAGCAGATTTAAAAACTGCTGTCTGCAGTTGTTTTAAGTGCCACCTCCAAGTTAAAATGACCGTAGCTTTTATGGACGTGTTGAGGGTAAGGCGCAAACAGGGTTAGCTTCATATAGGTAACATAAGCCACCACCTCCCCCTCCCTTTTTTTTTTTTTTTAAAAAAAAGAAAAATATGTGAAGTTTAAAATAAATGAAATGAGCCTTAGAATTTCACAAAGAACCTGGCTGTCAGAAAGCAGGTTATCTAGGTGTGTTTTTTTTAGTGACTTTAAATAAATCCTCTCCTCTCTTCATTAGTAAGAGTACTAAATATAAGTGGACAGTTCTGAAATCGTGAACATGAGTAGTAGCTTCTGTACCTTTTATAGAATTATTAACTGCTGAGTCTAAGAACTTTCAGGGGGAATCTGACTGTTTTTATATGGTAAAAACTCAAAATAATAGCTTTGAAGTAGAATTGTTCTCAATTCCCTGAGTGACAGCTGAGGTATTCCTGAGTGCTAATACTCTTAGAGACTCAATGTATGTTGGCCTTATCCCTTTTCAATTGGGCACGCTGTATGTAATCCACAAAGCAAACAAGTGAGCCGCCATAATAATGTTTTAATGCTGCATTTGTTTCAAGGGAAACAGAGGAACAATTAAGTAGTTTGCCAGAGTAAACACATGCATCAGGACTATCTCATTCCCTGTCACTAGACTATAGGCTTCAAGTGTTTTATTTGGTTTGGAGACGCGTTAAATTACAATTGGGTGGTAAATTATAAGGGAGTACCTCGTGCTAATTTATTAGATGAAACTGATTCCCTAGAAAAGTGATTTTTGTTTCTATGGTACATGTTTACGTATTTGTCTTTTCTTTTAGGAAAATAATGCCTTTAGTTTCATCTGAAGTGTCTCTTATATAAAAAGAAAAGTGTGACTGTATTTCTTCTTTAAAAATTAAAATGGATGTAATTGTCTCACATTAGACCTTGTGACTTGATGAGCTATGTATGGGGTATGGGGGGAGAGATTTTAAAAACTCCATATAAGTATTTGGCTGAATAGGTAAGGCAGATGGAAGGATGACTAAATCAAAATGTAAGATGAACTATTTTGAGTCTAAGAAAATAGATACAATGGGACTTTTGTGCAAGTGTGTTTCAAAGAAGGTGTCAGGTCGTTAGCGCATTAAATAGTGGTGTTATGAATTTGGTACATCTGTCAAACGGAAGGCTTCTTGTCTTTAGGTCTATGGAAATGCAGGATCTAACCAGCCCGCATAGCCGTCTGAGTGGTAGTAGCGAATCCCCCAGTGGCCCCAAACTCGATAACTCTCGTATAAATAGTAACTCCATGACTCCCAATGGTACCGAAGGTGAGTGTCTGCCTTGTGTGTGTTTTGTGCCTTGTTTCTTCATTAATACACACTTAGTTATGAGGCGGTTATGATTTCCGTTGTTAAATCCGTGCAACTGCTCTGCCTCCTGCATGTATTTCTCTTTTAGGTACTTTGACTTATACATCACTATTCACTATTAAGATAGACAATGAACGTAACTAAGTTATCGTAATATTACATAAATTGGTTTTATTTTGCATATTTGCATTTGTATACCTGTGTGTGTGTATATGTGTGAACGTGTCACATTTTAACCTTTGAGTGTGTTTTATCTCCTTTTGATCATGCTCCACAGCATAGTATCAATTGGCATTGTTTTGCTATATGAAAAATGAAAATTTTGAATTAGTTCCTTAATTTTCCTTTCCCTTTTGTTATTAAATATAACTAAATTTATTTAAATTTAAACATTAGACAGGATTGTTTCTAAATATCAGTAAAATGTGTGCGCCTAGTGTTCTTTTGGTGCTCATCATTAAACTACAAATAAATAAAGAAAAAACGTATTGTTTACAAAATACACAACCTTATTTGGAAGATACGCACAAAATTCATTTACTTTTTTAAAAGATTAACTAGTCTACTTTAAACATAGTACTATTTTAATTATTTTGTATAACTAAGACATATGAGTTTTATGTAAATAGAAATGCCTATTTTCATATATACCTAAGTCTAATATATAAATATGGTTGTATGTATGTATTGTTAGCTATTATGCACATTTAGTCACTGTGCATTTTTTAAAACTTCGGCATATAGAAGGATATATTACATATTGTATATTTTCTTACTTTAGATTCTTGAAAAATTAGTATATTCTTCACAGGTAATACTTTTGCCTATTTATTACTTACTAAACCTCAGCACCTGGATGCGCTCAGAGCATAAGTTTTACTAGAAGTTCAGTGAATTACACATCTTTGAATTTCATTTATAGACAAAGCCCTTAACCATTCTTTCCTAGTCACCATGGGGATCTTTTATCACCCCGTTGTTAAAAATAAATAAACCTAAATGCTATAACACTATTGTTTGCTTGGTGTACTATTCCACTATGTATTAGTGATGCCTTTTGAAACTACTGAAGTTATAGAATTTATGATAACAGATACAGAATTAGTTGTTTCTGATATGAGACACCATCATATTTATACCAACAGTGATTGTGTTACATGTAAATGTTCTGTATTCTCCTTTTAGAGTAAATACATTCATTTCTACTGCTTATGAAAAATGGCCACTGTGAAAAGTGGAAACTTTGCTGACCTAGCAAAAAATTAACATCTTAATGATGTGCCTTTGCATCTGATTAATTATTTTCTTCCCACTTAGATAGGCAATTAAAAAGAAATTTAAATTTCTTATAGGAAGGCATTTTCAGTGTTGAGATGCGTTTTATAGAGCAAATAAAATAAACCTGAGCAGTCTTCTTTTTGCTCCTTTTGGAATTTCCCTTTAGGTGAAAACAGGACCGCAGCACGTTGCAGGCTGGGGGCTGCGCGCAGTTCCACAGACCACTGCAGGTCTGCATAGGGCGGGCCCGTGCAAGTGTGAGCTTGCAGGCAGCCATTGATTGGAGTACTGGACAGGGCAATAGGTTCAACCTTTAATAATCACCTCTACTACTGTAATGGCCCAATAAGGCAGTCGTTTAAATAGTTTCAAAATAAAACGGCTAAATCCGTTTGTTTTGCGTAATGGACTATACCAGTTCACCTGGGTAGGAATAATTACGAGATGATGATAGTGGTTTTTTTCTTTTTTTGGAGGTGAAGAAATTAAATAGGGGTAAGAAGTTTTCATCTTCATGCCATGTTACTGGCAAATCACCTCCAAAATAAGATTCACACAGTGTTGAAATAGAGTATGGGTTTGGGGACTCTCCCTTGGATGACTTTGTGTGAGTGATGTGTGGTCTGTTTTTTAAGTGCATGTGGAGTGATAATATATTTTTAATATTTACACTTAATTTGATATTAAATTCATGTTCAGGAATACTGTACTTGTAAGATTTTTTCATGTCTAAAATACGTTCAAAATTAAAAAAAATACCTTAGCTGAGTATGCAATCTGTGAAACCATTCAGTCTGGGAAATACTTAGAAATTATTCCTCATTCTTAAACTTCATTGTGTTCTGAAATGAATATTTTCAGACATGATTTCAGACAATTACACGGTTACTCACCTTACCGTGTTTTCAGACATTCTTTATTGCTGTACTTTGCAAGAGTTGTGGTCGTTTGAAAGTGAGGTTAGAAATATCAGTGTAAATTATCCAAAGAATAATTGGAATTTTAGTCAATCTAATGGGATATTCAGTTTTATTTTAGTAAGTAGTTTGACAGTACGGACCTAAACTTTCTTCATAATCCATATTACATACCTGTTTAGATGCAAACAATAATTAGAATGTTCTGAGTTACTAAGTTTGTGAATCAATTTATTATGTTAGTTGTGCATTCCAGAATGTACTTATTTCATTCTTCTTGGTCATCACTAGAGGAGTTAAGTTTAAAGTTAGTTAATTCATTAATGTCTGGCAAGCATCCCTGGAATGTAATCATCATGGATTTTTTTAATCCTTTTTCTGAAATAAATAAGATTCGAAACTGGCCATGTTTACCAATGAATTAGAAGAATGGAAAGCAAGAAATTCATTAACATTTAGTCTTTAAAATATCAGTCACCTCCGGTAACTCCACAGCAGCTAACACAAAGTATAAATGCCATGGTTTATATTTTAAAAACTTATCTACAGCACAATTGGAAGTAGTCTTCTTAATTAGGTCAACAAAACTTCCATTTAGTTTATACACGTGTTGGCTTTGCCTGCATTTATATAGGTTGTCTTCTCCTACTCAGAGCTTTGTTTCACTTCCTGCCACCACTTGTCCCTATAATGAGGCTAAGAAAACATGAAAATCTCCTGTATCAAAACCCATAACTTCATCTGAAGAACAAACAAGAAGGGAATGGAATGGAGAGGCAGAGAATATTAAGTTTCTTCTTAGGTCTGCTGCCAAATTATCATAAGACTCAGTGTTTGTAGGTTTTGTGCTCAGAGGCTAGTGCCTATTTTCATGGTTCATCTAAGGGATAAAGACAGAAAGACACTGAGCAACAGCCTCAAAGACTGGACTTTTTTATTCCTAAGATGAAATGTTCTTTAGTTAGAATAGTTGTTTCATTCATATTTCAAAACTTTCAACTCTTCCCATTTTCCTACTCTTTTCCAAGCTGTCTGTGAATTGTATCATTGTAGTTACCTTTGGTTTTACCTAGTTTATGTATTTTTGAAATATAAATTAGTAAAATATAAAACAGTAGCATAAATGAATGCTGGACTTACACTGAGAAAGGCATTTTTAGAAGTGACTTGATCCTAAGGAATTAATACTTTAGTTACTGTTAAGCAATTAAAGCTTGGCCTGGAGGAGATTAATGTATTGTTCTAAAAACACCAACTGTGGAGTCTCTTTTAACTGTTTTTCCTGATCTTGTGGACGCTTAGTCTTCCAGGACACAATGGAATAGACATTTCGTATAAGAGAGATTGTTAAAGCGTACTTGAAGATACAGGCCTTTTGGTGCTGATGTTTCTATTAAATGTCTATTAAAGGATCCGACCTGAGGATTTCTCATGTTTGGGAATGTGTCCAAGCCTCTTTTTGGGAGAGGCCTGCTGTTGATATTTATGTTGTTTACATGTGAGCAGTAGTTGGGAAATGTCCCTTCAGGAAGACCCGGGACTGTAGCGTAAAAGGATTTTTATTTACGTACCTAATTAAGGCCTTGTTTGCAAAGCAGTGATTCTTTCCATCTTTGTTTTTTCTGGTTGTTTAAAGTCCATGAGAGCCAAAGGTTGGTCAATTCTTATATTGCTAGTTTGAGTGTTTATTTTTGGTTGTCTCTGGGGGTGCAGAGTGGAGAAGGATGACAAAGAGGCGTGAGCGAGCGAAACTGAGAACTCGGAGTTTTCGCTGTTGTAAATTTAGATTCAAACTCAAGAAAAAGCTTGAGCTTGTCCTAAAACAGATAAGTTCATCTTGAAATGACATAAAACCAGGTGCAGTTGGAATGTTCACTACAAATAGCGTTTCAGGAATTTTGATGGTAAATCAAATAGTAATTTTCAATTGGTATATCAGATTTCCAAGATGATAACAGATATAATCTTGAATTAGGTGACTAAATTTTCTGCATTTTTAAATTTATTTAATTGTGTATTGCATATTTAAAGGTGATAAGTTAATTCAGTTTTACAACTTTGTATTCTGAGGAGCTATTTTCGAGTTGTTCTATCATTTCTACAAAGCTTAGATCACTAACAACTTCTCTGAATTTGTTGTATTTCTCACTCCAATTCTAGTTTAGTGAAATATAGTTATATCCAGCTAGAGTATTTTTAAGGACTCTTCTTTAGAAGAAATATCTATCAACTGGTAAATGTATATAAAGTTATGGTTTGAGGCTGCGTTTTAAAGGCTAAGCTTATATGTTTGTAGTCAAATATTCTGTTGTCAATAGAAACATGGTTAATCTAATTTTATTGTTGTTTACATTCTGCACATGATTTAGTTTCTGGAAAATTTAAGGGACATTGAGAGTAAAGAAGTACCTAAATGACATTTTTTAGAGTTTATCTATAGCCACAGAATTGGCCTCTTATAGATTATTCTTACGCAAAAGTCATAAAAGAATGAAGAAAATAATTAGGACTTAATGTTTGCCTATGATATGTATGCATGTATATATAATTTTCACGTGCCTATTGTTAATTAATAATAACAGCTAATGTTTATGAACAACTTACTGTCCGTCGCTATGATGCCCAATCTCCATGTTTCATTTTACTAATTTTCAGAAAATTCCTTTGACGTCGCCAGCATAATGATTAAGAGACTGGATCAGACTGAGTTTCAATCCTAGCTCTAGTATTTGTTAGGTATGTGGACTTGGGCGAGTAAGCTCTGTGTGCCTCAGTTTCCTGATCTGTTGAATGGGATAGTAACAGACTTCCATCAGGCTTGCTGTGAGGATGGTCCCTAAAACATAGCTTACATGGAACCTGATAGGTGCTCTGTAAAGAGATATAAATAATGGTCACCTCTATAGTACTATTCATATTTTACACACAAGAAAAACCAATTCCTAATGAAATGCCACATTTAAAGCCATGTGACTTGTGGTTGGTACCACTGATATCTCAATGGGTATTTGAATCAAGTTGGACTTAGTCCATAGCCTGGGATTTTAAATCACTATATTGTTCTATTGAGAGAATATGTGATTCTCATCATCAGTCAATGCCTTTTCTGATACCTTTATACTAAGCATTCGCACCTTCACTGCCATGTTGGCCCCTTCTTGACTGGAGAAGGCCATTCATTCCCTGGCAAACAGCAGAGCTGTGTACGAACCAACGGCAGAGGCTTTGATGACAACAGGGCTTCATTATAAGGGTGACTCCCCCGGCTAGCCACACTCTCCATCCTTGTGCGCGTGAGTGTGTGAGATTTCTTCCTGTGGTCACACGTGCGCAGCACACTGCATCAATAGATTAACTTTTAGAGGATTGTCTCTTACTAGTTTTCAAAGCTTTAGACTTCACTGTAATTCCATCAGCCGTCTGTGTATGTTAAGCCTTTCTGGGATCAAGCGGAGATGAGAAGTCATCTCTGTTTTTCATTATAATAGTCATTATTATATGCACATTTGGATGGGAGCAGTATTACTGTGAAATTAAAAAAGCAGTTGCAGTTTTGCTACTGCTGAGAGTCAATATTTTCTAACTCAGAAAATATTTTCAAGTAGATGATAAATTTGGTTACTTTACTCTTGACTTTCAGAAACCATATTATATCAACCAAGCAAAACTATGTCAGCATTAGTTGGGAGCCTCGTAAGAACTGCAGTTACCAAAGTCCTAAGTTGTGACCATGCCTGGTATGTTCTAGAAATAGCAAAGAGATCAGTGTGGCTGGAGGAGAGAGAATGACAGAGTATAATAAGAGGTAAAGTCAGAGGGAAAAAGGAGCGGAGTGTGTAAGGCCTTGTAGTTTGGCACATCTCCTCTAGCCTATTACATAGAGCTAACTGTATCATTCATAATAAGAGCAGGAACTCCAGTAAGTATTGCTTGTAACTAGGCTCAGAATTTCTAGAGAGACAAGCTTCCTGACAAGGTATGGCCTGGATGTAGACAGTTGTCACCTACTCCCAATTGCTGATAGTCCAGAGAATCACGGTTCCATGGCACCTCTCCCTCAGATGGGTCAGAACTTTGGTACAAGCAGAAATACCTCTCTCTAAAAATGTCCTGTCTTCTGGTAGAAACCTCTGGTTCCCCCCAAGGAGATGTGTGATCCTTTAATGAGTGCGGTATTTAGGCTAATTCTTGTCTTTCTGGTCATGGATTCCCTGCTTTAAGTAATTCCTAATTTCTCATGATGCCCAAGGATGCCTGTGTGGGTGTGGGTGTGTGTTGTGGATGTGGGTGTTTCTCTTCACCTTGCTTCCTTAGAGTAAGGACCAAGAGTGGTTCATTCTTCAAGCATATAATATAATAGAAAAATCTGCATATTGTAACTTGATGACAAGATCAACACAAAGTAAGGGTTCTGTCTGAGACTCTGGTTAGGTGTACTCTACTAATCGTATTTCCTCATTTATCTTTTACTTCACCTACGCTCCTGCATTTATTGGGGCTTCCTTTTTACATTCATTCTTTTGCCCATCACAGGCCCTCTCTCTCAACTCCCGGCCCCTGGCCCCTGACTTTTTCCCCAAGGCTTCCTTCTAGAATAAACTGAATACTTGTTTTCCATTTTCACTTTTGGTAGGAAAAAAAAATGACCTGTTATATAACTGTCCTCAGTGACTGCTAAATATTGCCTTCACTAGGAGAGAAGTTAAGTTTTGAGAAGCTAATTAAGGGTTTATGTTAAGTTTTGGGACCTAAAATTGTTTATAAATGGAAGGTTATTAATAACTGTGTACATGCTAATTAGCTCATTTTGCAAATATTTTTAGTTTTACTTCATGTCTCCAATATTGCATTACACCCAAAAATGTAGACAGACTATCAAGCACATCCCAAGGATGTATATTCATGTGCTCCCTGTGATACAAATTGGAAACATTTTTCTTGTGTAAAAGGAATCAAAAAATCTAAAATGCTTGTTTAATCATTACATCTATTAGTAATAAGTGGGATTTTCAGCGGATAAAAAACCATTTTTAGCAAAATAAAGGATGTGTACTGAATCGACTGAGTCCTGGCCTTTTACATACCTTACCTTATCCTTAAAAATGATCCTTTAAGGTCATGGTTATGTAGTTTATTTTAAACAGTTTAAGTGACTAGTCTTAAGTTTACACAGCGTATTAACTGTTGGAGAAGAGACTCAAAGTCACGTCTGATTTTGAAGTCTACTTTATACTCTAGAACATAGACTTGATTCTTACTGAAATATTTTATCTGCCTTAAGAAATGTTTGTTACTTTATCTAAGATAATGATCCAGATGAAAGAAACACAGCATCCACTTATACGTGTGTTTTCCCTGGTAGACTCTCTTAAGTTACCTCAAGGCAGAGACAGACACTGTTAAGTCCTCATCACCTAGCAGAAGGCTTGGCAGTGATTAAGAAGCTAATATTTGTTAGCTAAATGCCCCATATTAATAAGTAAATAATGCAGATGAGTGATTGCAAGAGAAGAGTATCCATTAATTTTATCTACAAAGCATTAACGATTCCATTGATCTAAAACCTATTTTCTAAATTTTTAAAAATAATCATTCCATGGAAACAATTCATATAGTAACTATAGGCAGTCTATCCAGAGAACATCCACAGTCAACATCGTGGACTGTGAATTTGATCTTTAGTAATGGACTTGCATTTGACCCCTCATAACTAACTGTTTCATAAATGCAAACTTCAACTGCTAGACTTAACAGTATGTTTGCAGTGATGAAGCACTTTCTTCGTGGTCCATCCAAGAAACAGCCACATAATATAGAGATCAGGCAGTTAGTGCCCTTAGGTTTAATGTCTTTGCGAGATGGTAAAGGCATGATAATTGGAGGTAAATATTTTGAGGGTGAGGAAAAAAATTGAGGAGGCAAGGATATATACATACCACATATCACATGATGTATTAACCATTAAATTGTGAATTAATTCAAGAAATATTTATTAAGGTGGTGCAAATGGTTTGTCTTTGGCTACTAACCTAAAGGTTGGTGGTTTGAACCCACACGGCAATGCCACGAAGAAAAGCCTGGTGATCTGCTTCCACAAAGACCATAGCTAAGAAAACTTCATGGAGCAGCTCTACTCTGTAACACGTGGATACCATGAGTCGGAATTGACTTGTTGGCAATGGGGTGTATCTAACAATTTACCAAATGCTATTCTAGCCAAGAAGTTCATGGTCTAGTGTGATAAGCCAGTCTACAAACAGATGATCACCATGCTTTACAATAAGGACTGTAATCTCCAGAGGTGGTGATGGCTGTTAGTTGTCATCAAGCCAGTTCTAACTCATGGCGATCCCGTATGTGTCAGAGTAGAACTGTGCTCCATAGAGTTTTCAAGCAGATCACCAGACCTGTCTTCCGGGATGTCTCTTGGTGGGTTCAAACCACCAACTCTTTGGTTAGTAGTTGAGCACTCAACCGTCTGTGTCTCCATATTCTTCAGAAGAGGGGCACCTGAACAGGA
>NW_004443954.1:6202415-6225759 GCF_000243295.1 Trichechus manatus latirostris
ACCCTGTGGAGCACAGTTTACTTTGACATACATGAGGTTGCCATGAGTCATAGTCAACTCAGGGGCAACCGCTTAAAGGTTATTGTTGTATCTCCATGTGAGGGAGGGATATTCTCCTTTGAGATCCCTCACATCACTGAGCAGCCTTTACAGGTACTCGGTACCTGAGGTATGCAGTAAGTGCTTGCACAACCAATACACATTGGGAGTAGGATTTATGTCCGGATGCTCCTGTGTGTTGGTGAAGACTAGGAAAGGAGTATGATCTGAGATGTAAATTTGGTAGGTTGATTACATTGTAGGCAAGTTAACCATTTTTCCATATTGATATGATTGAGGTTCTGAGTCTGAGCCAGCTCATCTGCTTCCAATCTTCATACGCTAGTTTATTTTACCATCAGCTAATTTGCAACATATACCGATACACTTTTATTCAGTTCTCTGGCATCCTGGGACTTTCATATTGCTGTGCTGTGTGCTGATTGTTCTGCTCTCCATCAGAGGCATGATTAAGGATGATAAAACTCTAATTCGAAAATGTCTGACTTTTCAGTGCTTTTATAAAAGGTAGGGTGATTAAAGAAATCTGAAACTAGCTGTGTGACCTTGGGCAAGTTATTTAACATTTTTAAGTTATAGTTTTCTCATCTTTAAAATGGGGCAGTTGTAACAAGTATATCATAAAGTTGCTATGAGGAACAAATGAGCTATTGCTTATAACGTGCTTAGCACAATGCCTCTCATGTGGTAGGTGCTTAGTAAACATAAACTACTTTTTTATTGTAACCTTTCCATTCTAAAATTCTGCTTAAATATTGTTCATGTCATAAATTGAGAATATTGTTACCTGAATTTGTAAAATTGGGGCAGTCTTTTCATACTAGTGTGCCATGCTTTCATTATTATAGTAAGCTAAGAATATTTTTGGTTGGGTGAAACTCCACTTTGGGATCTACATGTACGTATGCGTTAAAACTCATTGAATGGCACAATTAGGATTTGTGCATTTTGCTAAATATAAATTTACTTTAAAAAAAAGAGCCATAAGAAAAAATGAACTTTAAGTAATAATATATATGCTAAAGTGTTTAGGGGAAGTGTATTGTGTCTGCAAGGAAACCCTGGTGGCATAGTGGTTAAGTGCTATGGCTGCTAACCAAAAGTTCAGCAGTGTGAATCCGCCAGGTGCTGCTTGGAAACTCTATGGGGCAGTTCTACTCTGTCCTATGGGGTTGCAATGAGTCAACAGTGCAATGTGTCTGCAACTTATTTTGTTTATTTTTGTGCCAAAAACTTTGTCTGTAGGCTGAGGAAATTAACACGCCACAAATATATTTAATGCTGATTTTTACATATGAACATTGTTATGTTTATTAAAATACAAATTTTCTTGTCTGTTAATTCACAGTAAGTTTTGTCATTATACACTTTCTCAATCAACAGATTAAAAATAGGCTATTATTGGGGTTCGGAAATATTTTGATGTTAGAAAGAGGGTTTCATTCCCAGGAAGGTTGGAAGCCACTGATAGAAACAAAAGTGCTCTCAGAGTTCAGAAGAAAGAGCTCTTCAGCTTGCTGAGGTCTGGACAGGCTTCAAGGAGGTGATGGAATCAGGTGGGTGTTGGGACATGGGTAAACTCTGAATAGGTTGAGAAGAGATGGAATGCAGTCTAAATGAGGGAACAATGGGAACAAAGGTAGGATAGTTTGGGAGACTGTGAGGAGACCAGCTTAGCCTAAGAGGGAATTGATAGTAGATAAGGATGCAAGGATCAGCTTGAGCCAAACTGTGGAAGCCCCTGGATACTAGCCTAAGGAATTCGGACTTCATCCTGGAGTCAGTAGAGAATCCACTGAATATTCTCAGCCGGGGATGATATGGTGACTAACATTTCTCGTCTACCATGCATACGCTTAAGTTCAAGTTTAGTCTGTATGGGTTCATGTGGTTTTCATAAGGCTGTACAAGGTATGCTGTTTTGAAGAGCTAATATTTTTCTACCGTCTTTTAAGAAAAAGAAGACATCTTAAAATTTGGAGGGATAATTATCTTATACCAGACATAGAGCCAGTCCAAACATAAGAGGATTTCTCATTTTCCAAAAGGAAATTGACCAAAGAAAAAACACTTAGTTCATGGATATATGTACACTTTTAGATGAAGAGGAAATAGTTAAATGGCTACTTATATTTAATTTATTAATTCAATTATATATATTTAAAATATCATGTCAAATAAAATATATACATTTTAAAATTTTGCTGATTTGTACCTTCATATTTCATGCACCAATTTTATTCATTCTCTTCACATGTCTCTGGTATCGCTTAATGCCATGTTTTGAGTCATCTGATACAGTTTTTAAAAACATACATTTCCACTTCAGCCTCATGGTTTGAGAGAGTATTTGTTGAATCTGAGTGATACTGTTATTGGATCCAAACCATAACGTAACATTACAATGGCTGTGTTTTGCTTTTGTCTTATATGTTTGTGACCTCTACAGCATAATCATTTGCCATATTACTTTATAAAGTAAATGCTTATTTACAGTAATATCCAATACTTGTCTTTGCGTCATCATACCCCATGAATAATAATTAAATCAATGCTAATTTTAAACCTCCCCCCCACATCCCCACCTTTTTTCTTACTGATTCGGGCAGGGTCCTTTTTAAACATACAGAAACTCCAGTGATGGGCATTATTTTAGGCTAATGTGTCTTCTCCAAAGAGTACTCTGTTCAAAATAACATGACTGACGTATGTGCTGTAAGGGAGAGACTGCAAGCTCCTGCCCAGAAGTCGTCTGAGTGTAATCTGGGGGAGTAAAGCATCGTCTCATGTTCGAGCACATACAGTATTTTAATTGCCCTGTGCAATGTGCCTACTGTCATGAGGTCAATTGTAATTTGTTTTTTTTTAAGTCAGTTGCATATTTTTTCCTTCATCCATTCCCTTAATAAATTTTGACTTTTGACTGTGTATCAAGCATTGTGCTAAGTTCTGTAGGGATATAAAAATGTTAAAAGATGTAGGTTTTACCATAAGGAAATGTATAACATTAAAATGGGTAACACTATGGAATGTGAATTGAGGTAGACTAGGCTGTGTGTTCTAAAGGAGGTACAAACTCAGATTGATGACTCAAGGAAGACGAAAACCACACCTGCCTGAGTAATAGATCAAGGGAAGACTTAACGAAGTAAATGAGATTTTGGTTGAACTTTGAAGGACCTGTGGGATTTAGTCAGGTGGAAATGTTATAGGACATTTTGTCAGAGAGAATGACCCCAGTGAAACTGGGGGCTTGAGGAAGCATTGAACAGCTTGGTAGGCCAGTTTGGTTGAAGTGTTTTCTGCATATGGTGCTTTATCTGTAAAATTGGGATAATGGTGTCACACAGGCAAGTTAGGACAGTTAACCCACTGCCATCAAGTCAATTCTGACTCATAGCAACCCTATAGGACAGAGTAGAACTGCCCCATCGGGTTTCCAAGGAGCGGCTGGTGGATTTGAACTGCCGACCCTTTGGTTAGCAGCCGACCTCTTCACCACCGTGCCACCAGGACTCCAGTTAGATAAGACCGTATATTTTAAAGTGTCCTTGAAAATTGTTAGTTGTTGTCAAAGTGTATATGGAAAACATGGGAAGTAATGGAAAAACAGAAAGTTTGGTGTTAGGATGTCGAGGGCCTTGAAAACATGGTTAAGGGATGGGAAATGTGGAGCCTACGGAAAACCTCAGAGCCAGGAATGACTCACTGAAATCTAGGCTATGGAAAGATTATTCTCACTCAGGCAAGCAGAGAAAAGACAGAAAGAAAAACCAACCAACCAACACAGAAAGGAGGGAAGAAAGAAAGTAAGAAAGAGACTGACAAAGAAAAAAGAAGATGATTGTGAAAAATTGGTGTTGCTGTCTGTTGGCTCATGGCAACCCCATGCACAACAGAATGAACCATTGCCCAGTGCTGTCCCATCTTCACTATCGTTGGTATGCTCGAGTCCATTGTTGTGGCCACTGCGTATTTTGATACTTTCCAACTAGGAGACTCATCTGCCAGCACCGTATTGAACTGCATACTGTCGTGATCAGGAGGGTTTTTATTGGCTAGTTTTTGGAACTGGATTTCCAGGCCTTTCTTCCTAGTCTGTCTGAATCTGGAAGCGCTGCTAAAACCTGTCCACCATGGGTGATCTTACTGGTATTTGAAATACTGTTGGTATAGCTTGCAGCATCTTAGCAACACGCAGGCTACTGCAGTATGACAAACTGACAGATGGGTGGTGGTAGGAAAGATTAGAGTGGTGGAAATTCTAGATCTGGCAGTAGGATGTGATGAAAGAGAAGGTAGGAGAATCTCGGTGAAAATGAAACTTCCAGAGTGATAATGTAAAAAGATACAACCACCAATTGGAACAAGGTAATGATTTTATATTTGAGCAGATTGAGTTTGACATTTATTTAGACAAGTACATTATACAATTGGGATGTGGGGATTGACTCCCTTGAAAAAGTTGTGGATGTGGATAGAGATTTGGGAGTTGTCGACATGAAGGTGGTTTTTTAAAAACCATGGTAATGAAGGGAGCCCTGGTGGCACAGTGGTTACAGTACTCAGCTACTAATGTAAAGGTCAGTGGTTTGAACTCACCGGCCACTCTGCAGGATGAAAGATGTGACAGTCTGCATCTGTAAAGATTTACAGCCTTGGAAACGCTACAGGGCAGTTTGTTCTTTAGGGTGGTTATGAGTCAGAATCAACTTGACGGCAATGAGTTCGGATTTTTTTTTTTTTTGGGGGCAATGAAAGAAACGATTGTGAGAGAAAATGCAAACAGGTAAGAAGGAGGTTGAATTATATAGCTATAGAGAAGAAAGGACATCGAGAGAAAAAAGATACGTATGAGGGAAAAGGGGAAATATTGCTGTGTTGTATTGATCAGTGATGGGAAAAGTGGCAAGAAGGAAAGCACATTCTACAGAAGAATTAAACAGTCAGGATGGAGAAAAGTTTGAGTTGGGCCATTTAGAAGAGTCATTTTAGTAAAATAGTAGCTATAAAAGGGGTGATGCGAAAGATTAAAGAGAGAGAACAGGTGATAAGGATCTGAAGGCAAGTTTTCGAGAAATTTGGTGATGAAAGAAGGGAGAGAAGACAGCTGGAGAAACCATGGTTGAGAGAAGACTGTAGAAACATTGGGCAGGGGGACCTGTCTGTTTTTTGTAGGTGGAAAAGAAGTTGCCTTTTGAGATGGAATGATTGAAGATGTTGAGAGACCAAATAACCAAATGATGGAGTATCATAAAAACTAAAACCAAACCAATTGCCATCAAGTCTGTTCCAACTCATGGTGGTGTTACGTGTGTCGGAGTAGAACTGTGCTTGATAGAGTTTTCAGTGGCTGATTTTTCAGAAGTAGATTGCCAGGCCTCTCTTCTGAGGCACCTCTGGGTGGACTGAAAGCTGGGGAAATGTTGCAGGAGGATAATTGAAAGATTTCATGCAGTTTCCACATTAGGTGAGGTCGTGTTTAAAATAGGTGAGAGCGCGTGCTAAGAAAACGGGGAATGAGGCTGGTTCGGGGCTTGAGGAAAGTGGAGAAGATTCCACAGAAACGGTTTCAGGTGGTTGACGAGAGATGGAAAAGGGATTGTTAAGCAGTAGGATGGCTCAAGTGAATATAGAAAACATTGAATTTAGTGTGCTCAGTCAGCTTGTCCGTTGTGACTTCCACCACCGTCTCCACAATATATAATAGCAACAGGCGAGTGAACAGCCAGAGGTTGTCACTGCTGGTATTGGAGCTTGGCCAAAAGGATGCTTAGGAAAGGGAAATGACACAGAGTCTAGGGTGGTAGCTAGAAATCACTTGCCCTGGGTTCCAGGCGAGGTGAGGAAGGCTAATGAAGCTGGAGTGGGAGGACCAGTAGTTCTGATTAGCATCAAGAGTAAGTCTGGCAGAACGGAGGCAATGAAGCAGGTAAAAGGTGACATTTCTTAGAGGTAATGCAGTTCTGTGGGATGGTGTAGCTGAACTGTTTAATAGTCAACATGGAATGAAGGTAGAACTCGCTGAGGCAGAAGAGGTGACGGAATCATACGGAGTATTAGAGGAGTGACAAGCTGAGATTCTGAAGTCCCTGAGCATTGTAAAACCAAAACCAGTCGCCATTGAGCCAGCTCTGACTCATGGTGACCCCATGTGTGTCATAGTTGAACTAAGCTCCCAGGGTTTTTTCAATGGCTTATTTTTCAGTAGATTGCCAGGCCTTTCTTCCAAGGTACCACTGGGTGGACTTGAATCGCCAACCTTTCAGTTAGCAGCCGAGCATGTTAACCATTTGTACCACCCAGGGACTCCTTGAGCATCATCCAAAACCCATTGCCGTTGAGTCGATTCGAACTCATAGCGACTCTGTAGGATGAGGTAGACCTGCCCCATAGGGTTTCCAAGGCTGTCAGTCTTTACCGAAGCAGACTGCCACATCTTTCTCCTGTGGAATGGCTGATGGGTTTGAACCACTGAGTCTTTCGGTTAGCAGCTGAGCACTTAACCATTGCACCACCAGGGCTCCCTCTAAGCATCATAGTAGGAAACAAAATAGAAAGGAAGATGGAGTGTGCGCCCAGCAAAGACAAACTGTGATAAGTATTATAGAGTGAAGAAAAGTTGTAAGATGAACTTAGACATTGCCTGGGTAGGACCAGTCGCTCACCCAGGCAGGTGCCTTCACCGTGTATTTCCTGGGTGAATTCTTTATAACCCAGAGGCTGGCTCCCAGTCTAGCAGTCAGAGATGTCCTTTGGGGTGAACTTGCTTTAGTTGCCCTCTTAATTTATGGTGAGAAATATAACTAATCAAATGGCTGAATACTTCTCTGACTGGCCCATTATCTCCCTACAGATATATTTACATGGCCTCCCTTGAAAGTATAACCAGAAGTTGCTTGAGGAACATGGAGTCATGGTGTGATGGGTTAGTTGGATGTTCTTGGTAGCTAATGGCACCAAACCCCAGTGGTCTGATAGATTTGTCTCTATTTCAGTTTACGCTGAAGGAAGATAGGTTTCTTATTTTCCTGGACTAGCCACAGTACAGTTATCCCCAACAGTGCTAGAGAGAGAAGACCACATTTTCTCCTGGAATCCCCAATCACAATCGCCATGTACAACATCTTCCTCTTCTAGCCTTTTCTTCAGAAAGAGTATGCAATGATTATAATTACTGAGATGTAAGCTTTCTTAATATAATCATGATTTAGTCCTGCCTTCTTGAGTTACGGCCAAGTTACCTTTATTTGATTTTGGCAATGTCCTCGCGGTTGATCTTATACAAGTCAGTGAACTTTATATTCTTTTCCTAATTTTGTTTCCAGAGGCTAAGCTTAACTTTAGTGTGAAGTTTATGATAGATTTTTTCTCAGTTATCGGTATTTTAAGAAACACTTCAATTTTTTAATAATTAAAGACATGATAATATCTATAAATCTATAGAAATAGAGCAACTATAAAAGCTTGAACTCTGGACCTGGCAGAGTGCTAAGTGATTTATAAACATTATCTCAGTTTATCTTCACATGAGTATATTATCCCCCTTTCACAGATGAGGAAGCTGAGGTACTCATAAGTTAAGTAACTTACCCCAGGTTTACGTTATTAATTATAGCAAAATTGGATTGAAATTCATTTGATTATTCCAAAGCGGGAGCTTTTAACCCCTTTTTCTGTATCGCTCCCTGGTAATAATACTACCAGCTAGAATGAAGAAAGGCATTCAGTACAGCAGGAATAGAACACTGCTGCTGTCACTGCTAATGATCACGATAAAGATAGTTTCACGTCCGACTTTATACCAAGCACTTTACAGAAATTTTTATGAATTCTTGTTGCATTCCTATCATGCAGACATCATTTTTTCACTTTAGATATGAGATAATTAAATTCAAAGAGATCAAATAATTTTTAGAAAGTCATATAGCAAGCACCTGGGTTCTGTGACTCTTAACACTGAACTCCAAACGCATTAGTGGATGAAAGTTTGCATCATACCTGGAGACTAGCAAGTTACTTGGTGTAGCTCAGGCCTAGAGCCGCCAAGTAAAGGAGCTGGGCGAACCAGGGAGATTAAAGCGGCAAAGGGAAATTCCGGAATATCTTTAAAGGATGAGTAGGTCCTCAACTAGAAGAAAGTCCTAGTGATCTACTCCTGAAAAATCCGCCAGTGAAAACCATATGGAACACACTAATCTGATCCCATTTTGCATGGGGTCACCTGACTCAGCAGCTAACAGCAGATCCTTAAGTATCAGATAAGAAGTTGGAAACATGAGTAGTGGATAAAAAAGAGACTCTTGAGTGGGGGCAAAAAAAATAAAAGTGCTGTTTTCTGATAGACTGAAGACGTAAAGAAGAAAAAAATGTGGACATAAAATAATACTGCAGTTCTTTAAAGGAGAATAGATCATTTATAGAGTTTTTCTTTTCAGATAGGTGGCTTCAGCATAATAGTTGTTCTTAAACGTGACCAAAACTTAAAAATGCAGTCCGGTATTTTTCAATTCAAAATCTTGGAGAGAGGCTCTGTTATATCATCTACGGTGTATTTATAAATGGGATAGCGCTGGTGAGGATGGATAAAGTTTCCGTAGCTGGGGCTTATTCTTGTCTTTTTAACTTTTGTGTGGGTGACTGTTTGGCAATGACAAAGCCAGAAGTCATCCCCGTTCCTTTGACTGTTGTTCAGAACTATTTTACATCACAATAAATCACCAGTTTGTTTAGCATCAGGTCCCTGGTGATCAAAGTATTCAATTCCAGTACCTGATAAAATCACGAATATCCTGATGGTTACTTTACGTGCATCCTCTTCAACAGTGAGGCCTTTTTAAAAGTTGGATTCATTGGGAAAAGGGAGTCTTTATTCCTTAGTGTATATACGGGTATATATAGACAATGACAAAAAGCTATGTGCTTGGGGCCTAAAAGAAAAAGTATCCTCTTCCTTTCTCTTCTACTCTTTTTCGCCTAGTTAGTTTTAATGGAATTTCAAGTATAATTGAATGTGCCTCTTGGGAGTGAAAGCTACATTTAGTTTAGCCTGATCATATGGAGAATAGCTGAGCTAGGTTTTAAGGGGACAGGAGTAGGAGTGGTTTTGCAAAGTAACCTTATAGTCCAATCTACAGAGTCCATAGACCTTAGCTTTGGCAAAGACTTTAGAAGCAAATGGGGCTAACATCTGGTGCAGTGGAGGGATTTCTCCCTCTCCGTTCTCCCCTGCCACTTGGTCGTGAAACTTCTAGTTGAGATAAACTAGTGCGTTCACTAGGCTGGAAAGTCTGCTGCTCTAAGAGGGCAGGGACTGTACAGGGACTTTGCTTTCCACTGTGTCAGCCGTTTGTGTCCCTGGGCCCTGTTTCCTTGCTCTGTTGCAGAGCAGCTGTAATTATTAGAAAGTGCCACTCCTTGCCATTTCTTCAGCCCTTGCTCCTGGGCCTGGGAGTCATAACCAAACCAGTTACCTTCAGGCTGACTCCCACTCAAGGCAACTCCGTGTGTGTGAGAGTAGAACTGTGCTCCGTGGGGTTTTCGTTGGCTGATTTTTCAGAAGTAGATCACCTGGCCTTTCTTCCAAGGTCCTCTGGATGGACCCAAACCTCCCACCTTTCAGTTAGTAGCTGAGTGTGTTAACCATTCGTACCACCTCCTGGAGTCATACACAACCAAAATTAAATCCCATTTCTGCCACTTGGTGTGAGACCTTGGGTGATTTCCTGACCCCTCTGAGTTTTAATTAAAGGGTCTGTGAGCTGTGTTCTGAGACCTATTGCTAGAGTTGTTTAAAGGATTAATTATCTATAAAGAATGACATATAGTAGGCACTTTACACGACTTATTCCCATTGGGCCTAATTCTAATCTTTTGCTCACTGTGATATGTTTGAGTCTGAGTTCAGAATCCCAGTGGTGATCTGTCCAGTACAGAGTAAAATAAAACTGTTACTTTATATGTACAGGGAAGCATGTGATTTCTTTTTTTTATTGGTAGTTTGTTTTTTTTCCCCCTTTGATCCTTGTTTTTGTTTCTTTTCTTCCATTGTGGAGTGGTGCAGACGGTTAAGTGCTGGGCTGCTAACCAAAGGATTGGCCATTCGAACAGACCCAGAGGTGCCTTGGAAGTAAGGCCTGGCAATCTTCCAAAAGATCACAGCCTTGAAAACCTTATGGAGTAGTTCTACTCTGTAGGCATGGGGTCACCATGAGTTGGAATCCACTCAACAGCAACTAACAACAGTACAATATATAGAGCGTAAAATTTGTCATTTTAACCATTTTTAAGTGTACAGTTCAGTGACATTAATTATATAGTATTCACATGTTGTACAGCCAACACCACTGTCATTTCCAGAACTTTCCCAGCATCCCCAACAGAAACTTTGTGCTTATTAAGCAATAACTCCCCATTCCCATCCTCCCCCAGCCCCTGCTAACCTCTAATCTATTTTCTGTCTCTGTGCGTTTATATATGAGTTCTTTTTAGGGGAGGTGGGCTGTGATGTGGATAACTGAACAGGAAACTTCAGAACTGTACACAAGCAGTGGCATACTTGCCTTCCTAAAGCTATGTCAGTATCATGATTGGAAAGAGAGATCATTAGGGTGCCTGGTGGCATGGAGGGAGAAGGGAAATGCAGGCTTATGTCAGAATGTATTAGCATCAGCTAAGACTGTTAACCCAAAACAACTGGCAGAAAAGTGGAACTTCAGTTATACTGTTGTTTGGTCTGCATTGAAATAATCAGGCAGAATGATTTCCGTTAGACTCCCTGTTTCTTTCTTTTTTTTTTTAAACCTTGTAAGGAAACAATCTAAATAATTAATTTTTTTGTAAGTGACTATCTCATGCATCTATTAATAGTGCTTATTTTAAATATACCCATGGCATTAGTAAAATATTAGGAGGCCCAGGAGCTGCAGGGAGAATTTGTCCTTTGCCATATGTTTATAAGAGATTGGCAATGTTGAGAGAAGAAAAACCTGCATTATCTCCATCTTATAATAGGTATTTACTTTGTGAGAGGAGGCTTCCCAACTATTTTATTGTTGGAGACTTCATTTTGGAAAACACATTATTAATTTTTAGATGGCTTTTAAGATATTCTTGCATTATTCCTGAACACCTGTTAATACAGACAGCCTCACCAGTGTAGGCTAGACAAATTCCAAAGATGTCACCTCAGCACTAGTTTCTAAGGAAAACGGGGATGTTACCTTTTCACTTAAAAAAAAATTAAAACCAGAAAACAGGATGATCAAATGTTCTGAGTTGGTCTGGCTTTTCTGTTTTGTAGGAGTGCAATAACATCGTCACTGTATCGGGGGCTGTTTATTTTGTAGAACCTATAACATAAATCTACATGTTATTGTTTCACAGCCCAAAGGGACTTTACCAAAGATCACATAGATCTTCTGAAAACTGTCTGCTATCAGTATTATTTTTAATGGAATTTTTTTTTCTGCCTCATTTATGTTTTTGGTACTAAGTGTACTTAAAATATTGACAAATTGATTGGTATGACTGGGTGGCAGTAATCCAGTAAATTGAGCACTCTGTTTTTCAGCCATACTGGATAACTAGAAAGTGTGTGTGTGTGTGTGCGTGCGTGCGTGCGTGTGTGTGTCTGCCTGCCCTTAAACATCATGAAAACCTGCTGGTGTAAAGGACAGTCACATATTTTCCACTTCTTTGAGTCTTTTTGGTCTATCCTTTTGACTCTGTTTGGCCAAATAACAGAATTTTTTTCTCCAATGTCCACATGTTTACATTTTAGGAGAGAAGTTATTTATTAATAAGCAGTTTAGTAAATATGTAAGGTAACAATGCATTTAATTACTTTTAGTTTAAAGAATTTCTTTTAAAGGGTAAATTGTCACAATGGATCATTTCCTTAGGGAGAAAAAAAAAAAACTTCACACGAGTGTTTTTAAAAAATATTCTATTAGGAATTTTAATCTGATTTATATTCAAATAGGAAAGGATTGTTTTTTAAAACGATTTTTATATCACCATTTTGAATGTTTCATCTTCTTTACTATGCCTTTACAAATAACTATCAATTCGATGTATGATATCTGTTGTTTATTTTTGTAGTTAAAACAGAGCCAATGAGCAGCAGTGAAATAGCTTCAACAACAGCAGACGGGTCTTTAGACAATTTCTCAGGTTCAGGTAAGGAATAAATATTAGATTTTGGGATTAATACTAAGTATTATTTTTCCTAGTTTATTATGTGTATATGTTGTTGCTGGGTGCCGTCCAGCCAGTTCCGACTCACAGCAGTCCTACGTACAGCAGAACAACACGCTGCCCAGTCCTGCGCCATCCTCACAGTCGTTGCTGTGTTCCGTGTTTGAGTCCGTTGTTGCTTATATAAGTATATACATAATACAGCTTTGCTCAGAGTCACATATTAGCAATTCTGATGTTTTTATTCAGTGTGATGAAGTGTTTACGGAAAATGTTGGTATCCTATAAAGGAGACAAGTCAGAAGGAGTTTTATTCTTAGCATTTCTTCCTCTAAATTCTCTTTATTATGTCAGCGAGTCTTCCCTTTTTCTCTCTCATTTGTGTATGATTTTTCCAATCTATCCAAGCTATCCTCCTAAACATTCAACTATAGATATAAATTAAACAGACTCTGTAAAGCAGAATGATAAATCCTTAAGTTAGCTTTTAATCTCTTTTACATTAATAAAGTCTGCCTCAAACAAACAAAATACCCGTGTTTCACATCAGGGATAATGAAATGACTAATAATAAAGTGGCAGTGATGATAAAGTGATTGCAAAGATGTGATTATATTTTTGCCAAGTTATCCTGCTTAGACTATATCAATTACAAATTATTTCTATTAGAAGTAATTCTTAAACTTTTTCACATTACTTGCTGCATTTATAAAACCACTTAAGTGGAAATGCTGTACTTTCATAAAATTGTGATTGATTTAACTGAGCCGTCAGGATCATTTATTTCATGTACACCACAACTAAGAGGACTTACCAGTCGATACAAAATGATAGATAGATGCCCAGCTTTTATAACAGTGATACCAGATGGAGAAAACAAGGAAATTACAAGGAGTGTTATACACATTACTTCTTATATAAAACATTTATTGAAATTTGACTTGTGTCAGGCAATATGCTCGGTACTGTTAGGGATTCATAGATGTATGAGAATGACCCTGGCTTGGGGCTTAATGGGCTGGGCAGTTGACCAAACCCTTCACAGTTCAGTTGGATAATGCCAGAGGGACACCCAGGGATCACCAAGAACACCCAGTAAAGGGGTCCAACAAGGTCAGGAGGGTAAAGGAAGGTACCTGGGGAGGATGCCTGCACTCAGCCTTAACAAACGAGTAGGAATAAAGCACATGTAGAATTGGGAGGGGGATACTGGATAGATAGGGCATTCTGTGGGAGGAGACCAAGGCACAGAGGGGTTGGTGTTTTGGAGGAACTGCTAATGGCTCAGAAACCCTGGTCGCCTTGTGGTTAAGAGCTATGTCTGCTGACCAAAGGTCGGCAGTTCGAATCCACCAGGCACTGCTTGGAAACTCTATGGGGCAGTTCTGCTCTGTCGTATAGGGTTACTATGGGTCAGAACTGACTCAACAGCAACGGGTTTGGTTTTTGCTAATGGCTTGGCATTCCTGGTGTGTACAGTGTGAGCAGTGAGGAACATGTTGGAAAGGGAGGCAGGGGCCAGAGTTGAAAGAGGCGTGTGTGTCCTGCATGGAGTTTGGATTTTATTCTGAGTGCAGTAGGGACGCGTCAAAGGCAGGGGTTACATGATCAGGTTCACAATACAGAAACATCACTCTGGTGGCAGGACAGATTGGAAGGGGTATAAACTGAAATGGAGAGACTAGAGATTTTTACATTAATTTGGGCAAGAAATACTGAAGACCTGAAGTAATGTGCTGGCAATGGATGTGGAAAATGGATTCAAGAGGTATTTATGAAGTAGAATTGATAGAAAAAGTTAAGAGAGAGCGGCTACAAGAGGAGCATGATTAAAAAAGAAATATGGTGCCCTCAGTTTGGGGTATGTTGAATGTGAGGTAACATCTACCTGAAGATGTCGAGTATTTTAAAATCGGGAGCTTAGGAAAGACCTGGAATGGAAATTTTGCAAGTGTGTAGGAGGTTAAACCTGAAGAGTGGGAGTGCGAGGTTTAATAGGGATGAAGACAGAACCCAGGGAAAACCAGCATCTAAGAGATGGACAGAGAGTGTAAATGAAAACAGAAGTGACTGGGAGAAGAAGGAAGGGTGACGACGCAGAAGTGAGGATGGGATAGAATTTCACAGAAGCACTGTCTGCATTGCAGATTGCTATAGAGCCATTCAAGATATTTTTTAAAATGATTTGAGAAAAGTGCTTACCAAGTGATAAAGCAAGTTATGAAAGAGTAATATGTTCAGTATAATCACGGTTTTGTTTAAAAAGGGGAGGATATTTATGTGTATATATGTGTGTATGTGTGAGTATTAATGGTGGCTGTCTGAATGGTAGAATATAATTTGAATTTATTTCTTCTGCTTTTATTTTTTTCCATTTTTTTTTTTTAACAATGCCTTTGTGTGTATTGGAGCACTGGTGGCACAGTGGTTAAGAGCTCGGCTGCTAACCGAAAGGTCAGCAGTTTGAATCCACCAGCCGCTTCCTTGGAAATGCTATGGGGCAGTTCTACGCTGTCCTGTAGGGTTGCTATGAGTCAGAATCGACTCGACGGCAACAGGTTTTTTTGGTTTTATGTATGTATTTATAATTAAAAAATAATAATAATGTTAAAGTGAAATTAAAAATCACTACAGAGAGATAATTAAAGTAACTTTAATGGATACCTATGGATAATACTGTTACATCATTGTTTTTCCAGATTTTGAAAACTATACTATGGTAAAGGAATTCCTTGTTTTTAGGAAATAAACACTGAAGTATTTATGAAAAAGGAACATCATATCTGCAGTTGCCCAAATGTGAGATATATGTATATGTATACACATATTTACATACAGAGGAAAGGACAAAGCCAGTGTAATAAAATGTTAACATTTAGGTGAAGGATATCTGGGAATTTTTTTTTTTTTTTTAATGATTCTTGTAGCTTTTCTGAAAGTCTCAAATTATGTCAAAATAAAAATTGAGCAAATGAAAATCATCTATGGATTCAGCTCCGGGGAGACCACTGAGGACATGCTGTAGCAGTATCAGAGGACTGGTGGGCTTTACTTCTCCTGTCCCCACTGGACCACATACCTCATTTTTGTGTCTCTAACGTAGTTCCTAGCAGATAGGATATGCTCATAAAGTTTATTTAATGAATGGATAATTTAATAAATAAGGTAAGGAAGTGACAACAGGGAAGAGAAAGTCTTTCAAGCACATAATCACAAAAGAAGGGAAAGAGAAGGTGGTTGTGCACTGCAGAGAGAGAGATAGGGTTGAGAGATGGCATTCAGAAGGCTGGGGTGGTTATATACTGCAGATGCAAACTTTATAGAGGTAGAGGTTAAAGGTGTTGGCAAATCAGGGATCCCATGATTGATGGAGGGAAGTCGTTGATACAACAACAGTGGCTTCAGTACCAAACAGAGGTAGTTGAGCTGAGAAAAGGAATGGTTCTTCTACTGAAGCATCAGGAAACAGGTATGGAAAGTAATGCAGATGCTTTGGGAGTGGAGATGATAGCAATGTGTTGAGGGAATTCCTCCCTGATTCCTCTGTTCAAAACCCTCCAAAGTCTCTTTGGCCTCCGACTAAAAGCTGCATCTTAACAATAGCCTAAAAACCCTGTTGCCATCTGGCTTCAGTGACCTCGATCACCTCATTGCTGGCCTCCCTTGCTTACTGCTGTTCCTCCAACATGCCAGACACGCTCCAATGTAGGGCCTTTGCCATGGTAGTCCTTTTGCTTGGCGAACTCTTCCTCGTAGATCTGCCTGATTCCCTCGCCACCTTCAAGACTTAGCTGAAATATCACCTCCTGCATGAGGCCCACCTTGACCACCTACTCACTGTTGCACAATTCTGCCTACTATTTTCAGTCTCTCAACTGATGGATTTTTTTTTTCCCTGTAACACTTAGAACCTTTCAAACTGTATTATTTATTAGCACATTATGTTTATTGCTTGTTCTTCACCCCCACCAAAATGTAAGCTACACAAGGGCAAGAATTGTTGTCTTGTTTTGTTCACCTCTATATCTCCAACACCAGAAACAGTACCTGGCACATATTAAGCACTAAAATATTTGCTAGATTAATTAACGAATACAGGAAGGAATGAAAGGTGATCTTTCCTTTTTCCTCTGAAGTGACTCAAAATATAAGTTTGGAGAAGATTAAAATGGAAGATGTGAGAAATGGGGAAATATGAGGCTGCTTAGAGGCATAAAGGGGGTGTTATGGAATGAATTGTGTCTCCCCCCAGAAATGTCTGTCAACTTGGCTAGGCCATGATTCCTAGTATTGTGTGGTTGTCCACCAGTTTGTGATCTGATATGATTATCCTATATGTTGTAAATCCTAACTTCTATGATGTTAACGAGGCAGGATTAGAGACAGTTATGTTAATGAGACAGGACTAAATCTACAGGATTAGATTGTATCTCGAGTCAATCTCTTTTGACATATAAAAGAGAGAAGCTAGCAGAGAAGAGAGGGACCTCATACCACCAAGAAAGAAGATCCAGGAGTGGAGCATGTCCTTTGGACCCTGGGGTCCCTGTGCTGAGAAACTCCTAGGCCAGGGGAGGAAGGATGACAAGGGCCTTGCCCGAGAGCCAACAGAAGGAGAAAACCTTCCTCTGGAGCTGATATGCTTAGTTTGGACTTCTAGCCTCTAAACTGTGAGAGAATGAATTTCTCTTTGTTAAAGCCATCCACTTGTGGTATTTCTATTATATCAGCACTAGATGACTAAGACAGGGGGATTGACGAGTTGACAGTAGAATGGAAGGTCCAAACGTGGCTGGAGCAAATGAAGATTTGGCCTTTATGGTGAGCAGTTTTTCTCTACAAGGGCTTAGCAACCCAGGTAAAAGGACAATTGGCTTGATCCAGGGTTGAGGAGGTAGGGCATGGGAGAATTTGAAGGCAAGAGAATTGAGGGTATTGGTAAGAGACTGGTTTAAAATATTCACGTATGTAGGATAGGTAGAGAAGAAAGTCAAAACAGGCTAATAAACGGAGAGAAAACAAAGATGTCAGGGCCCTGGGTGTCTTGATGAGATTGGAGAAAAAGGGAAATGAGAACAAAGGAGTGAAAGTTCTGGAAAGACGGGGTGTTCTTTCCTTAATCTCAAAACTCAGTAAGGCCTTCACCATGCACGTCTGTAGTTAGTTTTTGTGTTTCTTCAGTCCTCCTCACTACTTTCAGAATTATTGTTTAATGTCTGCCTTTCTGCTAAACTGCAAGAACAGAGATCCTGTTTTTCTTATTCACGGTTATAGTCCCTGTGGCCGTCAAAGTGTTGATCACATAGGAGATGTTTGATAAATGTTTGCTAAATGAATGAATCAGTTGGTCCATGTGATTGTGGTTTGAGATTGTGGAATAAGTGTGGAAGGGGGAAAAAAAGGTCCAGGATGTGGTCTTGAGCTTGATGGTTGAAGCAGAAGTCTAGAGCTAAGGGTTAGTCAGAAAGAGAACTGTTGGATGTATAACCCAAGATAACGTTGGAACTTGTCAGAAGACAGAGCCAAATGCTGAAGTTCTTCATAAATATGAGACAGCATCCAGGAGGTGAGACCTTTATGGAAGTGTTGAAGAGCTGTTAATGATCCTCAGGAAAGGAAGGACTTTGTGGGAGAGCAGAAAAATAATAGTTTGGAAGAAGCAACAGTGAGGATAAAGTATATATTTTCCAGTCTTTTTGATATCTGTAATTTGAGAGAATGAGCAGCCTCTACTTGGAAAAAAACAAAAATGTAGGAGACTTAGGACCTTGAGAAGGGCTTCACTGAAGGTGAAGAGAGAATTCACTGAAGAGGCTGAATCTATAGGGAATTTTGCTTTCCATACATTAATTCTGTGGACTTGGACCCAGAGGAAAGGACTAGGGGAGTTAGGGAGTTGGATAAATGAGCGGGAAGCATAGAGAACAATGGAGATGGACATTCTTACACTCTCTTTTACTTTTTTTTTCTTTTTTTAAATGAGTAAAGATCCAAAAATCCTGGCATGGTGGAGTGGCTGTGACCAGAGCTTAGGGTTTGTAGGAGAAAGAGGAGTCTGGACAAAGCAGTCTCCAAGCCTCTGCTGTTACCGCCATATTCCTTCTCCACAGTGGCATAAAGATTCCCATGCCCATAAAAATCCCCATTCTGACTGTTCTTAGTGTCTTGAGGAAATAGACAGCAAGGATGAAGTAGAAACAGAGCTGCTCTGCTGTTGGTAATAGCTGTCTCCACCTCTGTCCTTCAAGGAACCCTAGCATCTTAAAGTGTTAAGGAGGCATTGGGCTCACTCTTTGGCAGGGGAATCACTCAGATATCTTGGTGTGGGGAGACTGAAGGAGAGGGAATAGGTTTCGAAGTATGTGACTGAATTGAAAATTTTAAGGGTTACATGTTTTTAAAATAATAGTTATGTTCTGCTCATTTACTACTCACCAGTGAAAAGCAATATTTTAGTAATTGAAAATTTAAGAATTAAAAAAAAAAGTAGCCGTCAGGTTGATTCTGACTCATAGCAACCCTGTAGGACAGAGTAGAACTGCCCCACGGGGTTTCCAAGGAGCACCTGGTGGATCCGAATTGCCCACCTTTTGGTTAGCAGCCAAGCACTTAACCACTGCACCACCAGTGTGTCCTTAAGAGCAATAGGGGTTGAAAACAATGCATTTTTAGAGATTGCAAGATATCTTTGCCTGCTGCTTCTGCCATTTCCAATATGCCTAAGTTTCTTATTAATTTATTAAGTAAAATGTCCATTGATAATATTGATCATACAAAGTTGATGCCTGGTGGTATTTGAAAATTAGAAGTATAATCTCTTCTTCTGGAGGAGAAAAAGTACTCAGGAGTAACAAATTTTTTCTTTTAATTGTTCCTAAAAAGATAGAACTTTTAGGGTCTTATTAATTCATTTAACAATTATTTATTGAACACCTACTCTATACCAACCAACGTCCTAAGCAGTAAGAGTAGAGCAGTGAAAGGTAGAAAAGGTTCCTGACCTCATGGAGCTTTCATTCTTATGGGAAAGATAGATGATAAATAGCCAAGTGATAAATGTTAGTGTCCGCCACTCATCTGTGAGTTTGTCACGCTGTCGTGGCATTGCTGTGATGCTGGAAGCTATCCCACCAGTATTTCAAATACCAGAAGGGTCACCCATGGTGAACAGGTTTCAGCAGAGCTTCCAGACTAAGACTAGAAAGAAAGACCTGACAATCTACTTCTGAAAATTAGCCAGTGAAATCCCTATGGATCACAACAGAATATTGTCTGATATGTTGTTGTTAGGTGCTGTCCAGTTGTTTCTGACTCATAGCGACCCTGTATACAACAGAACGATAGGCTGCCCGCTCCTGCACCATCCTCATGATCATTGTTTTGCTTGAGCCCATTGTTGCAGCCACTGTCTGATATAGTGCTGGAATATTAGCCTCCTAGGTTGGAAGGCAGCCAGAATACAGAGTGGCCACAATAGTGGACTCGAGCATGCCAGCAACAGTGAAGAAGGCACAAGACCGGACACGTTTTGTTACATTGCACGTGGAGTCTCCATGAGTCAGAGCCAACTTGATGGCAACTAACAAGTGTTAGTGTACGTAAATAGGCAGTGAGAAGCGTTATGAAGAAAATGAAAGCTGATAACAATGTAATGAAAGAGTGGATGGCCTCTCTGAGGAGAGAACATCTGAGCAAAGATTTTAGTGAAGTGAGGGAGCAAGTTTGGATTAATTAAAACGTGACAGGAGGATAGTGGAGGGCTTTGAGATGAGAGTATTTTTTTTTTTTTTGTAATTCTTTTTTTTTTAATTGTACTTTAGATGAAGGTTTACAGAACAAAAGAACAAATAGTTTCTCATTAAACAGTTAGTACACGTATATATTGTTGTATGACAATGGTTAACAACCCCATGACATGTCAACACTGTCCCTTCTCAACCTTGGGTTCCCTATTACCAGCTTTCCTGTCCCCTCCTGCCTTCTAGTCCTTGTCCCTGGGCTGTTGTGCCTCGTTAGTCGTGTTTTGTTTTATGGGGCTGTCCAATCTTTGGCTGAAGGGTGAACCTCGGGAGTGACTTCGTTTACTAAGCTAAAAGGGTGTCTGGGAGCCATACTCTCGGGGTTTCTCCAGTCTCTGTCAGGCCAGTAAGTCTGGTCTTTTTTTATGAGTTAGAATTTTGTTCTACATTTTTTTCCAGCTCTGTCCAGGACTCTCTGTTGTGATCCCTGCCAGAGCAGTCAGTGGCGGTAGCCGGGCACCATCTAGCTGCACTGGACTCAGTCTGGTAGAGCCATGGTAGCTGTGGTCCATTAGTCCTTTGGACTAATCTTTCCTTGTGTCTCGTTTTCTTCATTCTCCCTTGCTCCCGAAGGGGTGAGACCAGTGGAGTATCTTAGATGGCTGCTCACAGGCTTTTAAGGCCTGAGAAACTACTCACCAAGGTAGAATGTAGAACATTTTCCTTATAAACTGTGTTATGCAAGTTGCGCTAGATGTTCCCCAAGAGACAAGGGTATTTTTAAAAGATCCCTGTCATGTGGGGAATGCACCATTGGCAGGTGAGTAGGGAGAGGGTTATGGGAGCAGGGAGACTGGCATTTCCCTGGGTCAGAAGAAAGATTAGCCTGTGTTCTAGAAGCAGCCACTAAGCCAGGAGTAAGTGTGCAAAGACTTTATTAGAGGAGAGGAGTGGAGGAGAGGGAAGGATGGTTAGGTTAGGTGGAAATGTCCTAGACCTCCTCCCAGTCTGACGACGTGTCAGCAAAGTCATCGAGAAATCCTCAAGCCAGAGTCGGCAGTCATTGGAGTCGCAGGTCTGCAGATACAGGCTGCCTTAGCATCCCTGACTCCTGCAGTCCTTGGCTGGGAACAGCCCGTGAGAAGTGTGGCCTCCTCACAGTTACGTAGGTGGACTGCAGAGCTTGGCAGCTTAGCCCTTGGTCAGTTACGCTCCTGCAGTGGGAGAGCAGAGAGATGCGTTCTCATGGTTGCCGTGATGATGGTGATTGAAATAGAGCTCAGAGAGACAGGCAGTGGGAGACTGTCAGATTTGGAATATGTTTTCAAGGGGCACCTGACTGGACTTATAGAAGAGTATTTGGGGTATGAGGAAAAGAGAAGAATAAAAAATTACGTCTAGATTTTGACCTGATCATCTGGGTGAATGATGTTGACAGGAATGAGATGGGAGCATGGTGGAGGAAAGAACTGAGGCCATGTTTACATTGAGTTTTCTGTTTTCCTTCCCAGTGGCTCCTCAAGCTTGCAAATATTATTTACCTTGGCCTCTTCTTTCCCTTCCTATGGTGTGATCTGGGGAGCTTCTGTAACTTACTGTATGTTAGAAGTAGAAGAATGAACTGAGTAGTCAGAAACAAATGCGGTAAAACAGAGATACCAACCAGTTGCCATGGAGTTGATTGTGACTCATGGCGACTCCATGTGTGTCAGAGTAGACTGTGCATTGTAGGGTTTTCACTGGCTGATTTTTTGGAAGTAGATCACCAGCTTTCTTCTAAGGTGCTTCTGAGTAGATTTGAACTGCCAGCCTTTCAGTTAACCTGTGTGTTAACCACTTGTACCACCCAGGGACTCCAAACCAAAGATAGAAAGGTATTAGTTGTCTGGATGTTCCCAAGGCTCTGTGGCATGGGTGATGTGGAGTTTATTCTCCGTGGTTAATGGGAAGATGACCATTTTATTGACCTTGATAAGTGATCTGGAGGCCTTCTCTTTGCTTTATTATTCTGGTCCCATGAAGTTTAAATTAATCCGAATTCCTGGATTACTGTTTAAAAAGTTAAGAGATTTTTAGGACAGTTAGGGAGAAAGCATTTGAGGTATGAGATGATAAATTCTTGACTTCAGGCCACACAGAAATTGCAGGGGTTTGGATTTAGAGAAAGCCCCAGAGATATGGCTTATTATTATGGCATATTAAATATTCAGTAATTTTATCTGCATATAGCAAGAGGCAGCAAGACACTTGGACAACTTCAGACATTCTTATTCACATTTATTTAATAAGGAATGCTGTTTACTGCTATTTATATTGCCATAGAGCTGAATCAGGTTTATTATGTATGTTTACAAATAGCTTAAAATAACCATATTTTAAGGTTTAAAAAGTCTGTTTTGCTTATGACTTAAATCTCACATTATCACTAAACAAATACGGTGTATTGATTGGAGCCCTGGTGGCACAGCGGTTAAGAGCTTGGCTGCTAACCAAAAGGTTGGAGGTTCGAATCCTCCAGCTGCTCCTTGGAAACGCTGTAGGGCAGTTCTACTCTGTCTCCTAGGGTTGCTATGAGTCGGAATTGACTTGATGGCAATGGGCTTGGTTTTTTTTTGGTTTGGTGTATTGATTACTTACCACATGCCAGGCCGTATCAGGTGCTGAGGAAACAAAAGAGAATTAAGAGGTCTTTGGTCCCAGAAGCTCATGGTTAGCAGAGGAAACTAACATCTATATGCTAACAGTAATGCAATGTAATAAGTGCAGTATTGCCAGTATTTACCAAGTTCCAAGAAAATGCAGTGAAGGAAGGCATTATGCTAAAGAGAAAGTGATGTTTTGGTCCCAGTGGAGGAGTAGGTGTCAAGCAGAAGGAGAAAGTGCATTACAAGGCAGAGACAGCCGTGAAAAGGCGCAGCATGTATGGGCAGTCTTGAAGTCCAGGGAGCTGGATGTTGCTAAACCCCAGAGGGAGCTGAGCGTGAATCTCTTTGTATACCACGCCAAGGAACGTATCCCAGGGATAATGTGAGCAATAGAAAGACTTTCAGCTGGAGAATGGACATGATGGAGTTTGTCATTTAAGAAGGCTCACTGTGGTGCGGTACTGAGGGTCAGAGGGTGCTGAGAGGACACAGCAAGACACATGGAAAGTAGCTGTAAGGCTATTGCAGTAGCCCAAGTGAGAGGATACGAGGATCTGAACCAGGACCATGAGATCGGGGTAGAATGTTCTGGACAAAGCAACAGGCAATTTCTAGATTAGGGAGGAGTCGATGACTTAAGGAACCTGATGGCGCAGTGGTTAAGAGCTTGGCTGCTAACCAAAAGGTCAGCAGTTTGAATCC
>NW_004443954.1:6225859-6265647 GCF_000243295.1 Trichechus manatus latirostris
AAAGGTCAGCAGTTTGAATCCACCAGCCACTCCTTGGAAACCCTATGGGGCAGTTCTACTCTGTCCTATAGGGTCACTATGAGTTGGAATCAACTTGATGGCAACGGGTTTGGTTTTAGTTTGGTAGATGACTTGAGGGTCATGAAACAGGGGAAAATGAGCTGATTTTGAGGTTTCTGGCTAGATAGGCAGTCAAGAGATAGTATGTTGCTGTGGAAAGAGGCAGACCTGGATTCAAAGACCAGCTTTCCCATTTATTTGCTTGGACATGTTCCTTAACTTCTGCCAGCTCTGATTACCCTGTATGTGAAATGAGGGCAAAGAATCCTACCTTTAGGATTTTGCTGGACAATGGGGATGCTGTCAATTGAGTAGAATTAAAAATACAGGAACAAGGACAAGTTTGAAGGCAAAGATAATGGGTCAATCATCTCATTTAATTTTCACAACAATCCTATGAGGTTCAGGTAGTATTATTTTCATCATTTTACAGAATATCCTAAGGCTTAGAGGGATCAAATAACTTAGCTCACCTGGAAGAGTTGGGATTTGAATTTAAGCTGAAGTTATATTCTGATTCCAGAACCTGTGCTCTTAATTATCACACTCTGCAGCCTCCCAAATCTTTCCTCATGCACACACACACACACACAAACACTATATGTGTATAGTCTAAAAGCCTCACAGAATATGCCCTTACCCTGTATAACAATTCTGATACCTTCTACTGTATTATTCTATCCTGTTTTTTAAAAAACACCGAGTACTTTTTATGGTTCATGATTTGAAAATCACAATTTGAAAAACACAATGACGGAGCTAGAAAAGAATAGCAGAGGTTGCTGTGGCTTCCATCGTTAGGAGGCATTGAGTTTGTTGTTGTTGTTTCATTTAAAAAATGTGTTTTTAACTGTGGTTGTCCTGGTAAGATATTACTCTTCCAGTGACTTGCTGGATAAGTCCACTTTATCCTTGGCCGCTCGCTCTTAAGGCTTAGAAAAGGGGAGTAGGAGAGGTCGTAGTCACAGATGACCTGGGCAAATGGTGGTGCTTGTAGTCCGAGTGCTGACTCACTCATCCTTCCCTTGTACGTATTGCAGTGCAGCATTTAACACCCCCTTCCACGGCTGTTTGTGTGCCAGTTCCCCATGGGTAAGAGACCAAACTGGTCTGTGCATGTTTGCATCTGCAGCATCTAGAGCACTGCCTGGAACAGAGTAGTGACTTCATATGTGCCAGAAGACGAGGATACCAGCTGGGTTAGCCTGACCTCTCTTAAATGCATACTCTGTCTCTGCCAAACTGGCAACCAGATGGTCGAGTTTTCTGGCAGCTTGCAAGAGTAGTACTAATCTAGATCTAGTATATTGTCACTGTGTTAGAGCTATTTGTTATTAAAGGAAAAGATTGTTCATGGATTTTGAGATTCTAGTCCAACTCTGCCACTGTTCTCCTAATCCCAAACTGGAAAATTCAATTTGAGAAGCATACAGGTATTGATGTGACTTCATGAAAAATGTATAAACTGTTGAGTGGATGGAACCTTATGAGCGGGTTTTAATGAGGGATACATTTAATAAATAATAGAGCCTCTGAAGACAAGGATTATTGGTGGAAGAAGAAAATAAGTATATTACATTGTAAAATAATTGTACTTAAAAGAACATGCATCTTAGCCAGTTAGATTAGAGAGAGATTAAGCAAAAATAAAATAAAATAAAAATAAATAGAAACTTAAATGTAAATGTGCGTGTAGATGAAAATTTAGCTTGCCCTTATTTACAGTGAAAGAAGCTGAGAACTGTTGTAAGGGTTTATGTTAAAATGGATTTTTGCTTTTTTAGTTCAAAATGCAGGTAAAAGAGTATTTATTGAGAGTTAGTGCATTTCCAAACATATTGAATCAAATATATTCGATTAAAAAGAAATTAAATTCTGCTTAAATGCGTCTAAAAAAACCCAAACTTTTTAACTTGAACGCTGAAGTGGAACTCAGATAACTGAAAGGCAAAGGAAAACCCCAGATCACCACAAGAAAGGACAGGCTTAGCTTGCAATTTGAGAAATTTAAGGTAGTTATAGGAATGCATTTTTACTAAAAAAGTTGCTAAATCCATGCAGGCAAATGAGGATCTATCCTATTTCTGCTCACCTGAGAGAAGATTAGACCATGTTTCTGGGTAGTACAGCCTTAGGCTTGTGTGTTCCCGCTGAGGGCAGACAATAGGCCAGGTGACCTTTTGCGTTCCTACCGAGCCCTGCAATTCAACTTCATGGGTCCCCTTTCAGCACGCTCTCCAAATGTAGCCAGAACTCCGTGTCCTCAAAGCATTGCCACTTTAAAAACTATCACAGCATGCTGACAGACGTTGAAAATTGGGCATATTTTTTTCTAAGAGTCAATTTAAAAATAGAACCACTTAACCATTTTTAAAAATAGTTTAACATCCTGTTAAGCCAAGGTATAGGAATTTGTCATTTCTGCAGATCAAAAAGGTCAAATAGGATCAACTTATAGTTCAAAATGTATTAATGTTTTATACATACTTTGTATGTTGCTTTAATTATTGTGTTTTTTTTTCCCCCCAGCAATTGGGAGCAGTAACTTCAGCCCAAGACCAACTCACCAGTTCTCCCCACCACAGATTTATCCTTCCAAGTAAGATGTATTTTCCCTTAATCAGTAAATACCTTTTCTAAGTAGACTTTTACCTTATTCCAAGTCATGTCTCTGCCCACATGTTGTCTATTAATTTAAGCTATAGTGTGTTTCATAGAGATTTAAATGTATTTATGCAAATTTACTTTGTCCATCATCTAGTAGACACTGAATATTTCAGTAGTTTGTATGTGTGAAAGTTTTACTTTAAGACATAATCTTTAACTAGAATTGATGATATAGTAGTTGCTCAGTTACCTTGCATGTTTCCGTCTAATGCATGGGCTTTCTATTTTCTGTCATTTCTGACAAATAGCAGACAATACCCACATATTCTCCCTACCCCTTCCTCACAAACTATGGCTGCGTATGGGCAAACCCAGTTTACCACAGGAATGCAACAAGCTACAGCGTACGCCACATACCCACAGCCAGGACAGCCGTACGGAATTTCCTCATATGGTGAGTAACCCACTGTGAGTGGCATCATCTAGTGGACATACATGTATGTTTGAAAGTTTACAGGAAAGATGCTTAAAAATTGACTATCTGGGTCACTTTAGAAAGTGTTGTCACCTTTTGTGTTTAAATTCTTAATATGATTCTTTCTAATGAGCATTGTGAGAACTGGTTGCTACTTATCTTGAGGTCAGAGGTAGCAAATAGATTGCACGGTTTATATGTCCTTTTGCTCTCGTTTTTCTCCGTCTTTATCTCAACTCTTAATTTGCCATTTGAGCACTTGGCTCTGGAATCCAAAATATTTTTGTGCATATTTGCGATAAAACTTCTGTGAATGAAGTCTTTTGGGGTAAAGATCCATTTCCTATTTATCAGATACCGAACTATGATTAGGGAAGTACAAGCAGAATTCAATAAACTCTTGCTGTACACTTGAGTGTGGTAGCATTATCACGTTTCAGCATGATCAGCCTTTAGGAAAAGTGATCTATATATCACCGTCTGGGCTGTACTTTAAAGAGGCAAATCAGGAAACATTTAAAGCTCACATCTCCACTTGTTTCTTCCCACCTGAGATTATCTTTATCTTGGTATAATTTAACTCAATTGTTACAGGGTCAATACCTGTAAATTAAAAATAAACTCAGCAAATCTCAACATCTAGTCAAAAACCTCAGAATTTCAAAACACCTTTCCTTCAAATGAATTGCAGTTTGCCTTTCACTTTTCAGCAAATTGAACTAAATAGTAAAATACGAATTATTGGCATGTTTTTAAGAAAAAAACTAAACTAGTGATCAAGAAAAATATATGGAAGTTTGAAAGAAAGGGCTTGTGGAATAAATATCCTGATATTAAAAAGCAACTTGATCAGTTCAGAATGTTCACAATAAGTATATGGCAAGCATCTAATAAAATATGGAGTATTTTATTAAAAATATCTAGTTCTTTCTAATTAATAACTGAAGTTGAAATTATCACTGGACTTCCTGAGAGGATGGTCACGATATCTGCTTTGGCATTTTTTAATTCTTTTAGTAATTTTGTGCTTTTGGAAGTTTTTTTTTGTGACCAGCCTAATTATACTTTTGATGGTATTATTCTTTTGTAATATTATTTTCTGTAATATATTGAAAGAATCAATGCTCTTTTTTAAGCATTTTATCAGTTAGGAGGTAATTCTTTATTCCTTTTCATTCTTCATTTTTATCTCAAACCAAATAGACCATATATAAATTTCGTATCCAATATGTAGAAAGCAAAATCAAATTGTATATGACTTCAACCTTTAAAATTTTATTTCAGAACTATCAGAATTGAATGTTAATCTAGCTGGATGTTTTTGAAGCTGGACTTTCTTGAATAATTTTCCATTTATATAATTTAATTCAAGAGTCTCGTAATATTAAGATATGATTCCAATTTATCTGTAGACGTTACTTTTAAAGTATTCTTGAGCTAAAAGAAGAAAAACGATCTATGATTTGAATTGAATAGCTTCAGTTCTATTATTTGAGTCAAAGCAGTCCCCAGTTTATAGTCTCAAAAATTTTTTGTAAGACGATTATTTGAAATGTAAGTGTATTTCTAGTACAAACAATGCTAAGGTACTCTAGACTTTCCCATGCTTCCATAAGAAGATATCATTCTTGTCCCTGCCTTGTCTTTCAGTTACGCAGATCCTGTTCTGTCTTTCTCCTTTCAGTTGAATCATGGTAGGACCTGGGCCTCCCCCTTTGCCAATTTCAGGGCTCTGGGGCAGGAACTCCTCCAGTTCTAAACCATAAATGAATGTCCCTGCTGTCTGGAATAGTTGTTCCAAGAGGGTGAGATGAGCAGTGGATCTTAGAATAGAACTAGTAGTGAGGTTGAGGATTTTGATGTGAGAGGTGGGGATCAGCGAGGTGGTTAGAGTAAAGCACGGTGTAAAGGGCTTTGGTCCCGGGGCCTTCCATGGTTATAAATCTCCCAAAAATAATTCTCAGTCCTTGGCATTTTTCTAATCACTCCCTTTCTTCTCTTTTTGGGCCTGGAGTATTTGGAGATGCCTTTAGTGCTTCTGATTTGGGGTTCTCTTTCTCCTGGCTCACAGTGCATCAAAAAATGTTGCAGCCTTCTCCTCCATGTCTTGCTCGTGAAGGAAGAGCACATAGTATAGGGTTTTTAACTGCTAATAATCATGGTCCAGATGGTCTTAAAAGACTTCCTCCAAGGACTGGTGCCCCCTAAGTTTGTTACTTAGACCCTGTAAGAAAAGATAGAGATACCTTTTCATAGTGTGAATAATAGATGAATAGGGAAGAACAACTCATACGATTCTTCACTGGGTCAGCTTGGAGTCTATCACTGCCATCTTGTGGGTAGAAGCAATGGAGATGGGTGTGGCTAAGGGTGTTTACTACCTTTCCCTTGCCTATTCTTATCACAAAGATGCCCATCCCGAAGCTCCAGGCTAAAAACAGAAGTGGTATAGGTAAAAGCTGGAAGTGGGTCATTATAGCCTCAAATGGAGAAAGAAGGGGGAAAAAATCCCTAGTGGTGACAACATGGAAAGAAAGGGAATTTCTAGAGCCATCAAGCCACCTGTCTTGGGCAGGTGTTTTTCCGGCAACCGTTTATATGTATGGCTTCTTCATTGGTTTGGGATCGTCTGTACAGTGAAAGCGCATTGTTTTTTTAATGTTAAGACTTAAATAAATGGTAAGGTCATTATGAGGTTACTTAGAGATACTCCAGGAATTAGAGTAGGCTCTCTCAGCCAAGAGTCAGATTCTTCCACTGCCTTAGGAAGGTTACCTAACTTCATTCTACTGATGAAATTCCCCTAAAATGGAAATAAACAGTAAGACTACTGTGTATGTTAGATCCTAAAGATATCATTTATCTTAAGTGCAAAGTAAAATTTTTCAAAAATGTGAATTCCCTTGGCAGAAACGTTCCTCCCCTTCCTCTGTGGGAGTTAAGGACAGTTGTTAACTTTCATGACTGTCTTTAATTAAGCCCTGTAACGTTGCTGCCAAACCTAAGTCCTGAAATGAGGATGTCAGCCTGGAGCTCTGAGAAGTATTTTAGGGCCCTAAATACATTATGTTTTTGTATTACCATATGATAAAAACAAAGCATACTTTAGACCACATTTAAAACAAATATATTTGAATACTCTCTGAAACTAAAGGGATAAAAAAGGAACTACCGGTCAACCTCTCTTGTTTCAAAATCACTTTGTTGTTTCATAGGAGTCTTTAGTATTCTACCACTTTTGTCCTCCTTTTCTGATAGGCTCTAGGTATTTAGGGGAAGGTGGTTCTCTGTGTTGCTTCATTCTATGCCCAACATTGCTTCCTCTGACTTCAAAATGAGTTGTGTACGAAAATCAGCTTTGAAAGGCAAAGAGTTAAAAAAAAAAAAAAAACCTGCCATGAGAACAGAGGCTCTAATTAGTCACATTTTAGATAATAGGATTTTTATTTTGACACTAATCAGCATAGCAACTTTTGGAATAGTTTAGCTCAGATTTAATTGCGGTCATATCTTTGTAAAGAAAATGATCTTAAACTCTTGCAAAACATAAAAAATGAAGTCTATATATGATATCACCAGATTTATATTTTATAGAAATTTGAATTCAGGAGAACAACAAGAAAGAACACTGTTAATAGGCCTTCGGATCTGAAAGGATTCTGAATTTTTAAATCAAAGCTGTAGTTTTCCAGTGTTTCACTCTAAGCATGTACACCTTTTGCTGTTAAGCTGATACGAGGAAGCGTTTGTGACTAAGCAGTTGTGTGTGTGTGTGTTTTGTATATTTACCAGTTTTGAAAATGGACAGATAGATAAGCTATCACTAACTGATTTAGGTGCATTGTGGGCAGGCATCAAGACTGAAGGTGGATTGTCACAGTCTCAGTCACCTGGACAGACCGGATTTCTAAGCTATGGTACAAGCTTTGGTACCCCTCAACCTGGACAGGCACCATACAGCTACCAGATGCAAGGTCTGTATACATACATTAACTCTGTGGACTCCTAGTGAATTTCTAAAGTAGCATCTGATGTTTGGTGGATTATGATTGAAAGGGGGCTGGCCTTAGAGGCAGGACACCCAGTTCTAGTTCACCTCTTCACTTACCAACTCTCTGGCCCTGAATTTCCATATTTATAACATCAAGGGGTTAGATTAAATGATCTCTAAGGTTCTTTTTAGCATGCTCCGACATTCTTTATGAAGCTTTAGTTTTCTGCCTTTGCTTCTGTCAATTCACAAAGAAATGAAAAGAAAAAGCAGTCAAACATGTAAGAGGTTGCGATGTGGTATATACTAAAAACTTCTGCATTTGGTGTTGCAAACCAACTTTTCTAAAAAGTCTGTTTTCCTTCGTTTTTATTACAGGGAAAGGAGCCCTGGTGGCGCTGTGGTTAAGTGCTCGGCTGCTAACCGAAAGGTCAGCAGGTCGAACCTACCCGCTGCTCCACTAGAGAAAGATGTGGCAGTCTGCTTCCTTAATGATGACAGCCTTGGAAACCCTATGGTGCAGTTCTACTCTGTGTTACAGGGTCACTATGAGTTGGGATAGTTTAGCTAAGATTTAATTGTGGTCATATCAAACAAGATTATTAGGAGAAAGTTTAAATTGTGTAAGAATTATTCTCAAGAACTTTCTGGACACATTAACACAAACCCACTCGACGGCAATGGTTTTTTTTAATGGGGGAAGAAAACACAGCTCTAAAAAATAAGAGTATCTGATATATGTTGATTAAATGATCTACTGAAGACCAGATCAGATTTACTTCTGAAGACCATTCCTTTGGTTCTGTTTTTGAAACTATAGACAAAACTTAATGTGAGGACAAGGAGCCCTGGTGGCACAAAGGTTAAGCACTCAGCTGCTATCCAGAAGGTCAGCTGTTAGACACACTTGCTGTTCGGAGGGAGATAAGACCTGGAAATCTACTCCTGTAAAGATTTCAGCCTAGGAAACCCTATGCGGCGGCTCTGCTCTGTCCTGTAGGGTGGCTGTGAGTCAGAATAGACTCAGTGGCACACGAGAACAGCAACAGTGTAAGTGCAAGTCAAAGGGAATGAGAGCTGAAAGTTTATGTTGTCAAATTTGTGTTTTCAAAAATACATACGCATCACTTGTAATTAGCAGATTATTATCCTGTTAACGTGTCCAGAAAGTTCTTGAGAATAATTCTCATACAATTTAAACTTTCTCCTAATAATCTTGTTTTTACTGTGATCAGGTTAACAGATCACATTTGGTCTCTTAATAGAGCAAAACCATAGTTGAATTAAATCCCTGGTGAATACTCTTTGATGGAAGGAGTTCTTGTTACAGTTTTTATCTTTTTCAGTGTTTTTTATCTTACTCATTATTACATGATATTATTTATCGTAGATAAATTAGAAAATAGGGAGAAGCAAAAATAATTACAGTCGCATATAATCCCACACATTTTACTATGATCACGTTGATATATATTTTTCTAGATATGCAATATGGGACCATATTGTCTAGTATTGTATTGCAACCTGCTATTTTCCATAAAATATATTGTAAACATATTTTCAAATCAATAAAATCTATTCGACAGCATCATTTTGATGGCTACATGATACACATATGTATCATACCTTATTTAACTAATCCCTGTTATTGGACGGCTAGAGCAATGCTAGGAATATGTTATTTTCATAGCATCTTTGTTTTCTTTGGATAAATTTAAGTGTGAAATTGCTAGATACACTATTTTATAGTACTTAAGGCTTTGTTATATATTTATACAAGGAAGGGCTATGCAGTAAGAGTGCAGACATTGGATGTCTTTTAAAAAATTTTCATTTTGGTAGGTAGAAGATTTTGTTGTATTAATATGCAGTTTTTTTGAAATTGAAGAGAAGCCATCTTTTTTCTCTCTTCATTGGATGTGTTCATCTTTGTCTTGTTTCTTATGTTAATGTTCTTAACCTTTTGTAATGTTTTACAGATGTATTTTCATTTTATCATCTTTTAAGAGCTTTTTTTTTTTTCTGTACAACAAACTAAAATTTTATGTGGCCGGATCTTAATCTTTTCATATTTGATTTTGCCTTTGGTATAAAATGTCTGATTATGAAGTTTTAAGATATTTGGTGGGCTACAAAATACCAACTATCTTACAACAGACAGATGTTATTTGTTACGCATGTGCCTAATTCCAAAACTTACAAGCTGGCCTGGAAAAGAACCATGTTTCTACACATGTTGACCATCAATTGGGAAAAGGGATAAAAAGAACAAAAAATGGAGAAACTTAACTAATGAAGTTAACAGTCCTGGGCTCTAGCAATGAAATGGATCAAAGGCAGACCGTCCATTTGCTTATAGAGTTTTCGTTCTTGTCAAGGAGAGAGACAGTAGACAAACAGATAAATTATACGATTGCAGATGCATCCAGGAGCTAGGGGGGAAATGGTGAACAGGGCCCCTTGGGGTGTGCTGTTCTCCACAGCGCATCCAGGTCTCCCTGAGGAAAAGCAGGTCCTTAGAAGTGAGAAGACAGGTGAAGTACCCTCTGTAGAGCTTGTGGTTTCTGGGCTAGAACCCATCTGCAACCTCTTCGTTACCAGTCCTCAGTGAGTTAGGTACAGAAATTGAGATTTAAGCATTTGGACACTTCTATAGTAAGTTGACAGTGAATTTTATGTTTGTAAAATCAAATAATAAAAACGTGGCTTGTACTTTCTATGTCTTTTTTTCCATTCCATTCTTTTAATAATAGGTTGCTATCGTATTTTTAATAAACTATCGGTCTGTGAGGGATAGTTAGAGAAATATTGCACTTACGAGTTATTTTTATCTTGGTCTCCTCCCAGCTCAAAAGCGTGTGCAGGAGAAACAGTTCCTAAGAGGACTAAGAAGCTATCAGGGTATAGAATAGAGAGGAGAGTGGAAATGGAGGAGAAAAGCAAATAAATTTGGAGGAGGAGAAGCCCTTAATTTTTAGAAAGAAATAGGACATGTATAGCTCCGATTACATCATTGCTTTTCTACCCATGCGTATCACTGCATCTGGGCTCATTGGATATTGCATTGAAACTTTTTTTGTATTTTTCTTCATCCCCTGGTTGAATGCCATGTTCAGTGAGATTTTAGAACACATATTATTTGACTGAGATATTATTTCATATGGGTATTTTTATAATGGTATTACACTCCATTTTAGATGATTGGATATAGTATGATTCCACATACCAATCCAGAGAATAAGATGCTATTTACTTGAAACTTAACTTACTGATATGATGATGGATAATGATAAATAATATGCTATAAACTACATATGGCCAGATTTTGATAAATAATTAAATTCAGGTTAATATATATTTATTAAATGCAGTATGACAATGCTTCACCATTTTGAAATGATCTTGTGTGCCTAGTTGTAGGAGTCCATTAACCTTTGAATTTCTTTTTAAAACTTCTTTTTTTAAATACAGCATTTCTATTAATGTAATGTCTAAAATTATTTTCAAAATTCCCCAAATTCTGTTAATCCTTAATTTCTAACAATGATTTTTGCTTATATCCATCTCCTTTTAAAGCTATTGAAAGTCTTAGAATCTTTGATCAGAGGATATGTATTTTAGTGATTTGGGGGTATTTTTACCTAGGTTTTTCTCCAGGAAGATATTTTCAACCTTTAAAATAGAAGATATGGTGATTGGTTATCAGAGATATTTATCTAATAGAATTTCATAATTCTAGGACTTCAAAACACTAGAAGATATATTCTGATAGCCCAGATAACTCAAATAGACTAATCATTCACATCATACTTAGTTTAAGAGTGATGGTGATTACTTTAAAGAAAATTTATGATGACCTCTTCTTTGGTTTCATCAGACATGGAAGGGGTCTAAAGATACAGCAAAATCTTGCACCCTGGTTGACAGCGTAGGTTCTGGAGTCAGCTTGTCTAACAGCCCTGCCATCACTATCTGTGGGCCTTCAGCGCCTTCGTTGATTCTTTACCTGTTTCCTTGTCTGGAATATGGGGATAATGATAATCTACTTCAACAGTAGAGTTGTGAGATTTGAGATGAAAGGTAAAATGAAAATGAGCATTTGAGTTCTTACTATGCGCCACATGTTGTCATACCCAGTTGTGAACTAGGCCAGCCTTACTTAGTACCCTCATTTGGTCCAAGTGATCTTTCTGGACCCTCTGGCTCCAGCATTCAATGCTTCCATCTTGGCAGGTTTGGTGAATTCAGCACATACCATTTTAAGCCAAGCAAGGATAGGATTTCTGTTGTGCATGCACTAATACTGTTACCTGCCATTGAGTCAGCCTCTACTCATGACACCTCCGCGCACAGTGGAACAAAATGTTGCCTGGTCCTGCACCATTTCATTGTCAGTTGCAGTTCAGACCATGCATTAATACTAATATCCCATAAAGTAAAACTTGGTGATTGGGAAATCGGATTGCTTTCACCTTTCCTGCAAGATTGCTGGAAAATTCTATTTCTCCTTTTTTTCCCCCTTTTATACATCCAGTGGAAGGTTAGGAACTTAGATTTGAAAGAGATGAATTATTTCTATTCTTTGGCAGCTGTAGAGTTCACCCTGAAGAAGCGGATTCCTTGCCTACCCATTTTGATGTCTTCTTGCACCCCAGTGTTGTCCTCAGTGTTTCTGGGAAGAGTTTATTGATCATCAGGCATTTTGTTGGACTCCCATCAAATTGTAACATCAAAGATTTAATTTCAAACTTTATTTGTGCCTAGAATTCTGGCAGAAATCCTAAAACGGTGTAAGGAGGTTTTTCTTCACACTGTACTGGCAAATGTGAGGCACATGAATTGGCTGAATGGTAGTGTGGATGGACAGTGTCCTGAGACCAGTGGGTTGTTTGTGCCCAAAGAGCAGATTGTGTTTTCAGTGCTGCTCACAAACAAAGGACACTGATAGCAAGAGGGAAGCTGGTGTTGTGAGTGCGTGCATGCGTGCATGAGCACGGGGGGAGTTTAGGAGAAGCCATTTCAGCCTTTGGTTTACTAACCAGTTTCATGGACTATCAGCCCAGTGTGTCGTAAACAACTGTTACTCTCCTTTAATGTAAAAGAGGCAACTGACTTGAAATCAAACTTTACAGCATAGACTTAGCGTTCCATCCACCACAGAAAACAATAAACTCTGTTCATAATGATGATTCTGAGTCCTATGAACAAACTGAAATTCTGTTTCATAATCTGTTTGCGGCAAGGAAGTGAACAGTACACTTGCAAAAGATTTTCACCGAAATAAGTAAATGAAATTATAAGTTATGTCACTTAACTGGTTAAGCCTCAGCTTTGAGGAAAACTCAGCATTCCATTATGACAACATTGTAGTGATTCTAGACAGCTGAAGGTTGTGACCAACTTTATTCATATTTTCGTTTCCAGTATCTAGTCTTTGTCTAAAGTAGGCAAATACTTGTCAGAGTTGGAGAGGACTGTGCTGCGGTAGAAGTTAGAAATTAAGATTCATAAGGATTCCAGGTATCTTCATCTGGGGAAATGCATTTGGAATTTAGCACAATAAAGATCTTGCTTAGTTTAATATCTTAGTATGCTCAAAGCAATCTTGGCATTCACACTATGAAAGACAAGTGGATTGGGGCGTCCCAGGATTGCCACAGTGGTATAAAATGCCTCTCGGAGCGCTTTATTGCCCCAGAATAGCAGTGATGGTGTGGGACGTTCCCGTCATTCCGCACCTGAGAAGCCATCAGGATTTGCCATGATAGATAGGTTTGCCGCACAGATGTACGTGTACTAAGCCCATCCTGCCCTGGAAACTTCGCTTTGTTTATTTTCCTTTAGACTTTATTGCTCCCACTTAAGAGAAGAAAATAACACAAATCCTGCCTCCCTCTTTGTATGTAATGTTGTTTGTTCTGTTAAAGAGATTGGGATTCAAACTAGCGCGCAGAGAAAATAAATAAGGAAGAGGCTTCTTTAAAGGGTGTGTGAAGGACGCACGGCTCTAGTTATCCAAGCCTCCATTCTCTGCGCCTCAGTATGCAGTGGCAATGATGTAATATCATCATCCTGATTTCCTTTGATCTGCTTGTCTGTAGTTTTTAAAATCTATAGTCACTGCATAGCAAAATGTACTGTTTCACTTTTAAAGTTTGTTGTTCTCTATAGAAATGGTATTTCTCAAAAGGAATAACTCCAAAAGATAGGGTTTTAAGAAAGTATATATGAAACCTTTTTATAAACATGTATGTCTCCGCTATGAGAAAGCCTTTGAGCTTTTCACTTCCCAACATAAAATGACATGATGGAGCTGGAGTCAGGGATGGCTATTGCAGCTGGCACTGATGTGCACGTTTTCTCCTTAATCATTTTGCCAGTCTAGTCTTTTTTTTGGCTCTTGGCTTTTTTACATTTTAGAAGTTTTTACTTAATTTGATGTTTTAAAATAATATTGTTTCAGTTCTTTTGTCACTTGTTATTTCAAGTAATATGTATTGAAAGTTGTATGGAATTCTCTTGAAATCCAACTATAGCAATAATTAGTGATCAATAGCAATTTAAGTGTCTAGGTGAATTGTTTTTTAGTTAAAGTATATAAAGTATATCAACAAAGATAAATGGAAAGGCTTTGTAATGTTTATTACCTAAGTAAAAATTCTCTTTGGAAATAAATAGGATAAAAAAGAGAACCTTGTCATTTGAAATCCTTGTTGTAAGAAAAGAAGAAAACCCTGGTTTTAATAGCCCATCTGGCTTTCAGAGGCTGTTCCCCAGAGATCTGCACTGACTTCTGCCACCTAGATCGTGCCGGATGATAGACATAGCCCACGGCAAAGAGGCCAGGGAAGGAAAGCAAATGGACTTCGGTGAAAATACACGAGGGACAGACAGCATCCTGCTTGCGGAATGAGTGCTGGAAAACGCTCTAAAGCCCGGGAAGCCCAGACAGGCCCCAGCAGGTTCCAGCATTCTTACGTTGGCTGGGGTTCTGGTTTTCAATGTGAGTCCTTGTACTCTCTGAAGTGGACCTTTGACCTACACCATACTCTTTTCTTTTTGTTTTTAGTTTTTGGAGTAATAGCTGGGCAGTGTTCTCCAGGTTAAATCACACAAGAAGCTTTGACTTCGTATTTTAAATCATGTTATAAATCAACATAGACTGTGCCCTTCTTAACAATGAAAAAGTAGTGAAGATTTATTAGTAAAAGTTTTGGGGATTGGTTTGTTTTTAAACTACAGTTGCTTCGCACCTACACAACTGGGTGGCCTGCACAGGGTCTCGTAGCAAGACTGTTTCTTGTTTGTTACGGTTGACAAGACCACCACCATTTCTCTGTAGGAACCTCTGAGAGCGACAAGAAGAAAGGAAAATCTTTGTGATATGCTATCCCTGGGCTACTTCATGTAATTTACTTTTAAAATTGCTTACTAGCCTGGAAGAGTTGCGATAGTCTTTTAGAAATGGCATCGATTCCAAGTTTTTAAATTAAATTTCTCAGGTGTCCTTGTCTCGACTCTTTGTGTCTCTGTGCTTTTTGTATAATTAAAAATGAATATCACTTTTTGTAAAATACAATTCGCATTCAACCTACTGAATTAGAAAACCTAAAAGGTGAATTTGGGATGGTATAGTGGGAAAATTAACTCGTTGCCATTGAGTCAATTCCGACTCACAGAGACCTTATGGGACAGAGTAGACCTGCCCTGTCAGGTTTCCAGGGAGTGGCTGATGGATGCAAACTGCCAGCCTTTTGGTTAGCAGCTGCACACTTAACCACTGCGCCACCAGAGGAGGAAATTGCCATCCTCTTTAATTCTTGTTTTCTGGAAAATGGAGATAAGGATTCCTGTCTAAACCACCTCATGTAGTGATGGTAGAAATAAACTGAGGCAATGGTTGTGGAAATAACAGAAATAATAAAAGGTCTATAAAAGCATAACATGTTATTACATCCTGAATTTGAAACTTTTTATGTGCAAAACCAGTTGCTGTGGAGATGATGCTGACCCATGGTGACCCCATGTGTGTCGGAGTAGAACTATGCTCCACAGGGTTTTCAATGACTCATTTTTTGAAAGTCGATCACCAGGCCTTTCTTCCCAGGCCCCTCTAGGTGGATGTGAACCTCCAACCTTTCAATTAGCAGCTGAGTGCCTTAACTGTTTGTAACACCCAGGGGCGTCTTTATATGAAAACATGCCTTTTATTTTCATTAATGTACCTGTGCTCTGCCAGTATGTGAACTAACAGAGTCCGTAGCCTGTAGGAGGCCTGTATCTGTGCCCTAAGGTCAGTGGTCTCTTAGAATGCTGTTGGCTGTATTAAAAAGGTATGCCATCAAGGTTTGGCTGTGAGTTGGAATCGACTCGACGGCGGTGGGTTTGGGGTTTTTTTTTGGTATCGAGGTTCACATTCTGGTCGGATCCCCATATGGTATATGGATGTGACTGCTTAGACCATCTCTGGGGTTCAGATGTGCTCAAATCTAAAATCAGTGAGATTTTTTAAACTGTTCAAAATTCCTGATACTTTATCAATTTAAAATTGTATTTGACTTAAAACTCTGTTGGACTTTCTTCCTGGAGATTCAGAGAGATTTTAAATCCTTCCAAAAGGTGCTTATAGGTCCTGTGTTTAATGTTCTTTGTAGAATTAAACTAAAGTTGTGCTTATAATCTCAATCTTTTTAAAGATAGGCCTTTAATGCCATCTAGTTTAAAAAGAAACCAGTAAGATGTGTGTCCTCGAGATAAAATCTGAGAGATAAGCCCAATTATCATTTGGTTATTTTTTCCTTCCCCGTTCTCTTTTTCATTGCTGAAAGTTGAGACTTCTTTCTCTCCTGAGGCCTTAAAGTTGTCCTTCCAAACTGCCCACACTCCTCCATAAAAAAGGCTGTGGAAAGGCCTTCTGTCCCTACACTTTATTCTCCGTACACTTTATGGTCATATTCTTACTGAACCCTTTTGTCACTTACCACACGGGATTGAATTTACCAGGTGACAGTTCTGTCTCCGCTAGAGCCTGGATGAAACCCTTCAAAGGCATGAGTCAGACATGGTATATCCATCTCTGTGCGAGGCACGCAGGATAAATATAGCAAGTGAGTTTAAGGAACTTATGGTCAGGATGGAGTCACTGGGTGTTGCAAAGGGTGAACGCGCTCACCTGCTAACCAAGAGGTTGGAGATTTGAGTTCTCCTAGAGGCATCTTGGAAGAAAGGCCTGGTGATCTACTTCTGAAAAATCAGCCACTGAAAACCCTATGGAGCACAGTTCTACTCTGACACATGAGGTCACCATAAGTCAACTCCAAGGCAACTGGTTTTATGGTCAGGATGTAAACAAGATTAACCAAGACTTGTTTAGTATTGTTCTCATGAAGAGGTAAATTATATGGCATGAGTTATTAATGAGCGGGACTTCCCAGAGGTAAAGTCAGTAGCAAAACCTTATTGCGAGGATAGGACTTAAGCTAGGCTTTGAAAGATGGGACAGTGGAAAAATAGAGGAAAGGCATTAAGTAAGAGGAGCAGAAATGAGTTAAGATGAGTTTCTGGGATAGCAGTGGCCCCATCCTGAATTAATACTGTGGGCTGTGGAGAGGGGCCATAGGAAAGAGTTGGATCAGCACTTTCCTCACCTCTGCACACCCCTTCCCAACCTTGAACCCCAAGTCCAGCACTCACCTCCAGGTCCTAGCTATGTAAACATGCATAGTCCTCATTTATAATACCTTGGGTCTCCCTCCCCGCCTGCTTCTCCAATCCTTAAAAGGAGAATCAGCTTCATAACATTGCCTGTGTCCCAGTTTGTTAATATTTTAGAGTCTTGGAGTTTTCGGTTAAGAGTACAGTTTCTTTTCCTAAACTCTTTTCTTATATAAATGATTGAGAAACTTTTGTCACCCACTTCCAGCCTCTCTCCCCACTTGCCCGTAAACCTTCACTCTCAGATCTTCTCCTTTGCCCTTCTGCCCTATTTCCTTCTTGATCAAACCACAAGTCTTCATGTTACTGAGCAGCTCATGTCCCACCTGGGGTACCTCCTTAGGTAAGGCACGTTAATGTTTCTTGCTTTGTGTTGTCCTCGTAAGTTCTTTGTTTTAACTTTCCTCAAGTGATAGACTCGTGACATCCACCCCCTTTGGTCCACAGTAACCTCTAGAGTTCCAGTAAATGCTGGTCACTAAACTGGGAAAGTTTTCGTGATTCTAGGTGTGTAATCCGCCTACTTGCGGTAGTTAAGCACTCGGCTGCTAACTGAAAGGTTGATGATTCGAACCCACTAGCTGCTCTTCGGGAGAAAGATGTGACAGTCTGCTTCCGTAAAGATTCCAGCCTTGGAAACCCTATGGGACAGTTCTTCTCTGTCCTATAGGGTCATTAGGAGTTGGAATCGACTCGACAGCAGTGGGCTTGGTTTGGATTTTAATCTGCCTACTCAGTTCTCAACTAAAAAGAGGGCAATGAAGTGAAAAATGATTTTGCCTCTTGGATATGTTCTGAAGGGAAATATTCTTCCTGTGTTCTCTTCTGGAAATTAGTATCTCCCCTCTTCACCAAAAAGAAAGTACAGCCGTGATTTTTCACATTGGTAAGCTATTTAACTAGATAACGTTTTTGTTTTTGAAACTCCTGAGTGAGAAGGCACCTCCTTCTACCCTGCCTGAAGCTTAACTCTACCAAGAATAATATTGGGATTTACGGGAACGTCACTTGAACCAATCTCTGCCAAATTCCTTGGTTGAGAAATAATGGGTTCTAACTGTGAATCTTTTCTACTTCGGGGAATTTTCATGATGTATTACATAAAATATAGAACATTTTATCGTAGGATATTTCTGCTATATTTTATTTATCTGGAAGTGACTTTTCATGTGAAGTCTTTTGAGTCTGGGAAGGAAAAGACTTTGATATTATTTTGAAAAAGAAATTCTGACCATTAAGCCTAGCTCTCTGACCTAAGTTACAAGTGAAGACTCTTATGAACCAAAGCAAAACTCTCAGTAGGATGATCCTGATGGGACAAGGAGTTCGGTTTTTCTTGCCCTCTCTTTCCTACAACATCCATATACAAGTCTGGCTGTGGCAGCATGCCACCCAACGTGTGTCTTTTCTGGGCCAGCATGGAGTGGGAAGTGGGCTTAGCAGTCTGTACACCAAAGCATTCTCGGGAGTGTGGGCATTGCTGTTTTGCTTTGTGGGGTTCTAAACTTTGGTGGAATTCACGTGGTAGCGTTGGCACTAAGCATACATCAGATCAGCTAGCAAACTAGGATCCTTTTGCCCAGCTCAAGGACCAAAAAAAAAGGATAGGCTCTGAGAAACTTCTCTAAATACTTGAAGAGTGTGATTAATTCTTCAATGTAAAAAGAAAGATTGTACTTGTTATGTTTTTGAAGTATGTGTTAAAATGCCTACTGAATTGGTACTGCAACCTAACCAAAACCAAACCCTTTGCCGTCAATTCGATTCAGACTCAGTGATCCCCGTAGGACGGACTAGAACTACTCCATAGGGTTTCCAAAGCTGTAATCTTTACAGAAGCAGGCTGCCACATCTTTCTCCTGTGGAACAGCCAGTGAGTTCAAACTGCTGACCTTTCAATTAGCAGCCGAGCACTTAACCACTGCACCACCATAGCTCCTTGTGGTACTGAGAATGGTACAAAAAACGAGGCACTTCTGAGTGTTTGGTAAACGTGGATTTTCTAGTCACACCCTCCCCTCTCTGCCTTAATAAGATTGTGATTCTGTGTCTGAGGAGGGGCCCAGGAGTTTGCTTTTTAACAAGCATCTCCTGATGATTCTGGTAAAAATAATAATTAAAAAAAAAACCTTGTTACTTTGAGAGGTAGTATATTATGGAGTTCAAACAGCATTGACTCTGGGGTCAGATAGCTCGGGTTCAACTCCCAACTCTGCCATCACCTTTGCTTTTATAACCTCACGTAGCTTCTTTATCTGAAAAATGGGATGATAATAATAATAGTACCTACCTCATGGGGTGGTTGTGAGGAATCAGCGAGTTATAACATGTAAAATACTTAATTTGGGCCTGGCTCAGAGTGAGCACTCTAGAAGTTTTTAACATTATTATTCCTGTCTCTTCTGTTTTGCTGTTAATATGCTTTTAATTCTATAAGATGGTCCCTGGGATCACTTTAGTGAATTTCAGAACTTTCAAAAAGCAAGACAGAATAAGAGTTAGAGAAGGCAGGAGAGCATTGTGCAGACCCTAAAACCAAACAGACTTATGTTTGAATTTTACTTCCACCCCATGGAAACTGTATTTCCTTAATCTAACCTTCTGTTTCCTTCTCTGTAAAACGGAATATTAACACTCACTCCCTATAATATCAAATTGTTGTGGAGTGTAGATAAAGTAAAAGAACAGCATACTGCCTAAAATTTAGTAACTATTCAATGAGTTAAGTTATGTATCTTTATTGTTATTATATTTTATACTCAGGGGGTGTTGGTATCCAGTTATTTATATAAGCACCAAGATTTCCTTTAGCCATTTTATTCTGTTTTATAGGGAAAGTACTAATTAGTTTAAATATAATTAGTATTTGTTGGTTAATTTTACTAATTGGTTAAGTGATTATTAGTTATATTAGTTACACAGTTTAAAATATTAATAAGTCTTACAGCACACAAGTATCTATATTTATATATCTATATCCATCTCTTTATCTGGAAACCCTGGTGGTGTAGTGGTTAAGAGCCAAGGCTGCTAACCAGAAGATCGGCAGTTCAAATCCACCAGGCGCTCCTTGGAAACCCTGTGGGGCAGTTCTCCTCTGTCCTGTAGGGTCGCTATGCACTGGAATCGACTCGACAGCAGTGGGTTTAAGTTTTTTTGTTTTTTTAATCTATCTATCAAAAGAGATTGATATTCAGCATTCAGTAACACAGGAAGAGGAGGGTGGCTATTCAGGGAAGGCTTTTCTAGTCCACGCTGAATTGTGAAGTTAAGTAGAAGTCAGCCGGGCTGTAACAGGAGGAAGTAGAGGTGCAGAGAGGAGCATTAGGAGAACTGCACATTGGTTCACTACTGTTGGGATGGAATGTGTATGTGGGTGGGTTGGGTTGGACTTCCTGAGAAGGGACCAGAAAAGTCCAAGAGATAAACCGAGGCCAGACCAAGTAGGACCTAATAAATAAGCCCTGTTAGGGAGTTTGAATTTTATCCTGGAGGCAATAGGGAGCCACCGAAGATTAATTTTTAAGCAGGGCATTGACAGAACCAAATATGCACTTAGAAAAATGATTCTGCTCCCTTGTGGAGAACAGAATGGAGGAGGCCAATGTGTGGGCAGGAAACCAGGAAAGGAGGCAGCTGCAGGAATCCGAGGGGTAGATGCTGGTGGCCGGGACCGTTAGCAGCTCTGCGTGCCTAAGTCTTCTGTGAAAGCAGCTGGAGCAGCCCTACAAATCCGATTCGGGTGGTGAAAAATTAACATTGTCTGAGCCTGATTCTTTAGTGCCTGCATCTCTCCCTGAAGTCAGCTGGATCCTTTTGGAAGTCGCATTAAGTCTCTGGGCCACTGGGGGACTGTTAAATGCCTGCTTCAGCGTTCTGAAAAGAAGGGAATCTCAGCCTGCAGGCAGCTGGCAAATGATTATAACTTACGTGAAATTCCAGCTAACGTACAGTCTTAGAGGTAGCATTAAGTCTGGAAGGTCACTTGGGTACCGTTGAGTACTGAAACTGTGATTTGCTCGGTCATACCCTAGTGGCTTATATGTGCTAATATAGCTTCCATGGTCTTTTCTACTCTGTTCCAGGAAACAACTTATGGAATGGAAACACCCATTTTTTAAACATATTTTCTGTATCTTATGCATTTTCTTGGTGGATAGGGACTATTGAGGTCAGTATTTATAGTTCAAATATGTGTAGTTAAAATGAAAGTAACAAGTCATACACCAAAGTAATTTTTCCTATTAAATGCATATAATAGCTAACGTGAAAAAAAAGCCGTATTGATATTCATGCCCTTATCCAAAAGAAATTTAAATTTTTATCTTACAAGGAATTTTTAAATGCTCATTATTTATGTTTTCTTTACGTTTAACGTCAATATTAGTTAATTGTTCACTGATATACAGATACATAAAGGGTAAGTCATAACTCCTGAGTTTTAATTAAAAAAAAAAGAAAACTAATGTCACTCTGATAAGTCCTTTGAGGTCTGAGGCTATGTCTTAGTGATCTTTTTATCCCCATGTAATTACCACCATGAGCCTGGTATTTAATATGTGTTTAATAAGTATTTGATTACCGTATGCAAATGAACATTAGTATGAGAAGCTTGTCCTTTGAGGCTTCAGTGTTCAAGGTGGAATACGTATTAGCAATGTGAGAACTCAGCTTATCTGTAACTGGTATTCTGGGAAGTTTGAACAATTGATAGACTGGAAATACAAATGAAGAAACATCAAATCTTAGTCTATGTGATAGATAACAAAATTTGAGACTATCACAGGAAATATTTCCCCCTCTTAATAAACGTAACAAATCCTTGGAAGAGGTTCTCGAAGTTCATAGATGTTTGATAAGTAAATAGGAAAAGAATTATAGGTATTTATCTAATTTGGGAATATAAAAAAGAGGGAAAAGGTATATAAGTACACTGGAGAATTTTACAAGACAATAAGAGTACCTAATATTTACATGATACAGTACACTGTTCATTATGTTTTCCAAAACGTTACCTCATTTGAGCTGTTCAAGAATCTTATGAAGTAAAATTTTCTCAGATAAGGAAACTGTGTCCTAGAGTGGGTGGATGAATTGTCCACAGTCCAAAGAGCTCACACGTAGTGAATCTGTTTTTTGGCATTTGAGCCAGTACTTATTCAGTAGCAAGTAAATAATTGGAATATACTAACTACCACATTTCACGCCTGAAGGCTTCCGTGAAGAACTAGTTCATAATGAACTAGTTCATAGTTCTTCCTTGAACTTCTAAAACATATATATATTCCCTATTCCACTCTTTTGCCATAAATTTTTAATTAAAAAAAAAGCTTTTATTTCTGATTACAAAAACAACATCAGTTTTGATTAGAAAATTTAGAAATGTACGGTTGACTTAATGAAAATTATGTGACTAAAGACGTACCCCTCCAAAAAATAATATCTCTGAGATTTCATGCTTTTTTAAAAAAAAGTTCTTGAACTTTAAAAATATTTTTAAATAAGAGCAACAGAAATGCTTTTATAATTCTGAGTTTTAAAAAAAAAATTTGTCGTTGTTGAGAATATACACAGCAAAACATACACCAATTCAACAGTTTCTACATGTACCATTTGGTAACACTGATTACATTCTTCGAGTTGTGCGACCATTCTCACCCTCCTTTTCTGAGTTGTTCCTCCCCCATTAACATAAACTCACTGCCCCCTAAGTTTCCTATCTGATCTTTCGAGTTACTGTTTTCAGTTTGATCCCGTATAGATAGATCTTGAAGGAGAACAATGTCCAAGGCAGACATTCTTTACTAGTTAAGCTGAACTATTATTTGGTTTTAAGAAGCCTTCAGGAGATATTTTTGGTTTAAGGTTTAAAGATTATTTTAGGGCAGGGGTTCATCCAGCCTCCATGGCTCCAGAAAGTCTGGAGTCCATGAGAATTTGAAATTCTGTTCTGCATTTTATCCCTTTTGATCAGGATTCTTCTACAGAACCTTTGATCAAAATGTTTAGTAATGGTAGCCAGGCACCATCCAGTTCTTCTGGTCTCATGGCAAAGGAGGCAGTTGTTCATGGAGGCAGTTAGCCACACATTCCATATCCTTCTCCTGTTCCTGACTCTCCTGCTGCTCCAGGCGAATAGAGACCAATTGTTGTGCCTTGGATGACATCTTGCAGCCTTTTAAGACCCCAGACACTACCCAATGAACCAGGAGGTAGAACAGAAGCACTAAACACATTATTAGGCCAATAAACTGGAATGTCCCATGAAACCATGACCCTAAACCTCCACACCAAGGAACCAAATGCCATGAGGTTTTTGGTTGTACATAAGCAATCTCAGCAACTACTCTTTTTTTCTTTTTTGGTCGTTGTTGTAAGTATATCTATCACACAAAGTTTGCCAATTCCACTTTTTACAGGTGGACAACTTATGGACAGCAGTTGCAGCAATCAGCTGTGCAACCCTACCTTTAATCAATGCAGTTTTTCCATCACCATTTACCCCCCTATTATTTTGGTTTTTACATTACCAAATGATATAAAAAATTTCCCCATGTCATGAAACATCTGTATATTATTATTTCAACAGCTTTGTAGTATTTAATTTTATGAATAACACCCATTAAGGATTTTGGAGATGCTTTCTATGTTTTGTTATTAGAAACAACACTGAAGAGCATCTTTGCTAATTATCTCTTCATATAAATCCATCTCTTTTCCCTTAGAGTAAATTCTTCGCAGTAAAATTGTTGAGTTAAATGGTATACAAAATGTCTCAATCATTGGCCAAATAGCTCATCAGAAAGCTCCCGTTTAACAGGGTAAGGATAATGTTGATAATGTAAACGAGCGAACTAAGATTTGTTCATATATTGTATTCTCCATAGTGTGTACTGTTTATTGCTGAACACATATTAACTTTCAACAAATAGAATGCTACCTAGACAGCAAGCTAGCACATGTATTTGATAAAACATTGGCCATGTTTCTCTTTGATCTTTGTTGTATCAAATTCTTGAAGTGCCGCAATTCACTCTTCTGTGAAATGAAATAATGAAATAGCTTTTCAGTGGGTCATTATAATGACTATATAGTACAAGTCTGAAGCATTTCAAGTTCTTGGAAATAGCGTCAGTAGTTTTTGAGATAGAAAGAACCTTAAAGATCATCTAATCTGATCCCATCACTTTACATTAAACATACGTCATGTAAAGATATGAAAAATCCTGGTGTGCTTCACAAATTGAAGTGGAAAGTTCACAAATGCATGATTTTATCATTAGATTTTATGAGTCACTTGTGTCCTCCAAAATTTAAACCTCTTACTTTTTAATCATGTGTAATAGAATGAAGTTAAAATTGTCAACCATTTTAAGAAAACAAACTTAGCCACGATTTTAGCCAAAGTACTCTAGGATTGAGGATGAATCATATGTATTTGCAGTGAAACCCAACGCTGCCCTATCACAATGGTATTTTCCTATAGCCACATTATTCTCTGTAGCTTTGTAAACCATATTTCTTTTCGTTTTGTTTTAGGTAGCAGTTTTACAACATCGTCAGGATTATATACAGGAAATAATTCACTGACAAATTCCTCTGGTTTTAACAGTTCACAGCAGGTAATTTAAAAGCCAGTTTAACTTCTGAAATATTTTTAAATGCAACAGATGACTTTCCTTTATAAAGAAATATCAGTTTATATTACAGCATAAGTGAGAGTTTTCCTAAACGTTTTAATAGCTTTTTTTTTTTCTTTTAAAAATCTCTTTACAGTCTTACATAGTGGGATGTTTGCTTTTCAGATTGGTTTAGTTTTACCTAGCAATGCATCATGGAATAGAAGAAATGTGAAAAGCATTTCTAATCTTCCATGAAATGTATGTTTGCAAGTCTGGGCACTTCAGTCAGTGTTTACTTGTGTGCCCTGCTGTATGAATTCAGACAAGACACAGAAGCACAAACACATTTACAGTTATACTTTGAAACATAAATAATAAACAAGTAACAGTGTCTGACTTATTTGTGCGGTTTGATTTGGTAGGACTATCCGTCGTACCCCAGTTTTGGCCAGGGTCAGTACGCACAGTATTATAACAGCTCACCGTACCCATCACACTATATGACAAGCAGCAACACCAGCCCAACAACGCCGTCCACAAATGCCACTTACCAGCTTCAAGAACCACCATCTGGCATCACCAGCCAAGCAGTCACGGATCCCACCGCAGGTAATCATGCAGATTTTATTAGTCCTGCAAGCTCTCCTTCTGGTAGTTTAAATGCATTTTTTCTCAAGTCATATATTCATGCAGTGATTGCAGTTTGGGCAAGGCCTGAAGATATGTCCAGCAGCATTATTGTGACATTAATTTTACTTTGATTTAATTTTTGTTTAAAGAATTTTAGTATAAAGTATGTAAACTTCAAAAGTACAGGAAATAGAGACTTGATTTATTTGTAAATATACTCAGTTTTCAAGATACATATCGCTTTTTATATGCGTAAGTGTTCAGCTGTAATTACTTATAACTCTAATTAATCATAAATAATTAGCTGACACCAAATACTGATTGTGAAAATAAGTAACATTGTCTAGAATGTAATGTTTATCTTCTCAAATATTTCATGTTTTTCATCAAAGTAACACATTGTTTGTACATAGTTAAAAAATCAAATAGCGTCAAAGGGGGATTGATGACTGGAAACAGTTGTCCCCTGCCGCACGCTTTGCCACGCATAGCCTACTGTGAGTTTCATAACTGCGCACCTGAATGTGGGCCATTTCCATACCTTCTGCACAGCCCTTGGGCCCTTTCCAGTAAAAGCTTCTCGATCTCCGGAAACGTTCTCATATCTTTGATACTTCTACTCCTGCAGTATTTCTTTCTAGAACTTGTAATATTAGATGCTTAATTCTCTGAATTTGTCTTAACCTACATTTTATCTCATAGTTCTCATTTCCTGGTCTTTTTTTTATTTTTAACTTTTTCTTTTTTGACTGTGGTAAATGTATATGTAACAGAACATTGGACGTTTCAACAATTTTCACATGTACAGTTTAGTGGCATTAATCTTCTTCCTCGTGTTTTTCAACTTTCACCCTAAGCACTGGGTCCTCCTTTCCCCCTCCTTCCTACCCGCCCCTGGTAACCACTGTTGAATGTTGGTTTCTATACACTTGCCTTTCCCAGGTATTTCATGAGTGGGGTAATACAGTATTTGTCCTTTTGTGACTGACTGACTTCATTCAGTGTAACGTTTCCAAGGTTCATCCATGTTGTTGCATATGGCAGGCCTCCATTTCTCTTTATGGCTAAGTAATTAACAGTCCATTGTATTTTGTACCACATTTTGTTTATCCGTGCATCTGTTCATAGACATTTAGGCTGTTTCCGTTTTTTGGCTATTGTGAATAGTGCTTCCGTGAACATTGGTGTACAAATGTCTGTTTGCGTTCCTTCTTTTAATCCTTTTGGTTATATACCTAGGAATGGAATTGCTGAATCATATGGTAATTCTGTGTTTGACATTTTGAGGAGCTACCAAACTGTTTTCCACAAGGGCTGTACCATTTCACAATCCCACCAGCAATGGATGAGGATTCTGATTTCTCCACATCCTTACCAATACCTGTGATTTTCTGTAGCCATCCTAGTAGGTGTGAAGCAGTATCGCATCGTGGTTTTGATTTGCATTACCCTAATGACTTACGGGAGGCCTGGTGGCACAGTGGTTAAGAGCTTGGCTGCTAACCAAAAGGTCAGCAATTCTAACCCACTAGCCACTCCTTGGAAACCCTATGGGGCAGTTCTCCTCTGTCCTGCAGGGTCGCTATGAGTTGGAATTGACTCGACGGCAGCAGGTTTGGTTTGGTTTGGTTTTAATGACGAACGATGTTGAACATCTTCTCACATGCTTGTTGGCCATTTATATACCCTCCTTGGTGAAATGTCTGCTCAAGTTCTTTGCTCATTTTTTGATTGAGTTGTTTTTCTTTTTTGTTGTTAAACTGTAAGAGTTCTGTGTATTCTGGATATTAAACCTTTATTTGATATATGATTTCCAAAAATTTTCTCCCAGTCTGTAGTTCGTCTCTTTACTTTCTTGATAAAGTCCTTTGATAAACAAAAGTTTTTAACTTTGATGAGGTCCTATTTATCTGTTTTGTCTTTTGGTGCTTATGCTTTAGGTGTCATATCTAGGAATCCATTGTTAAACCTAAGTCCCAAGCATTATCTCTGTGTTTTCTTCTAAGAGTTTTATGGTTTCCATTCTTTCATGGATTACAAGATTAGCTATTATCATCAAATAGTCAGGAAGCTAAAGCCTAGAGCTAAAGCCCACTCTGTTGCTACAAGTCAAGTTAAAATGGTCTTACAGGGAGAGACTTAAATCTATGACATTGTGATAATAGAGTGTTACTTCTAGGTGGTTTCCCCAAATTTTGAAAAAAAAAAAAAAGTTTTATGTAACAGATGCTAATTTAAATTTTGACAGTAGGTTTATCTTACAAATATGAGCAGATGACCTGCCCCAAATCCTCTGAGTTTTCAGTGTTCCAACTTTTCTCTCTTTTTTTAATGCATGCAAGCATTATTTTATTCTAGGATAGTAAGTAAAACACATCATTCCTAAACGTGTTTTCAAACTAACGTGAAATGCTTATTATTTCTGCTGTACATTTCAACTCTAAACATTTTTATCTTTGATCACAGTTTTCTATTTACCTTTCTTTTCAAAGAAATAGTTTATATAATATCCTTAATTCATTAGTTCACATATGTAAATTGGGTGCTTATAGAACCTAATATACATGCCTCTGTCTCTGTCTTTTAATTAGATATCACATCTGTATAATCACATTGAAGATCAATGTTATTGTAGAATGAATTGAATGTATTGTAGAATATATTGTAGATGTTTCTGTTCAGCTACCATAAACTTCATACAGGTGTCAGGAGGAAAGGTAATGGCTTGTCTCCAACTTTAGGGAGAGCTAGTGTTTTCACATGAACTATCTTGGTTAGGCAAGATTTTGGAAGGTTAAAAGGAGTTTTAAAATGAAGATAGCTATGTGAATTGGAAATAGTTAACCTTTTCAAGATCCAGTTATTTTCTGCTTTGAATTTTTTGTTGATACGATGTGTTTTTGTTATTGGAATGCATGCTGAATCACTGAGCATGTCTGACTTTTTGGTAGGTAGTATGGATTTTTTTCTTGCCTTACCCACCAATCCTACCGTCAAAGTCCAGAGGGACATATGTGCCCCCCAGTTCTATCCCCCAGAGTCCAGAGGGACTTATGTGTCCTAAATAATTTTTATCAAAATCCTTATTTTACCTACCAAAAATATTGATTTAGCACCACCTCATACAATACCCTGTAAAAACAGTAATTTTTTGGTACCTGCCCATTTCTTCAGTTTCATACAGTTATACAGGTCCCCGCCTGATGGCTGCATGTACTGTCAGTGGGAAAGTAGTTTCCCAGTAAACCCCAGAGGTAGAAAATGTTGGTGGGTGCTGTATGTCCTGCAGGTCACGGAAGGGTCTGGGGAATAATAGGATGAGAAAAGGAGACAGAAGAATAATTTTACTTAATTCATGGTATTTTCTTTGTGAAGAGTAGGGGATACAACACACTGGTGAAGAAAATCATGTTTCTTAATAGTGATTGGAACTTTTTTAAAAAGGCCATCTGTTCACATCATGAGAGTTTATCTCTGAAACATGGCATTGTTAGAAGTGAGCTGTGTTTATAAAAGGGACGCCATATGAAAGAGTTTGGATGAATTGGCACAAAGGCATGCTGCAGTGGGAAACAATACAAAACTATAGTTATCAAAATGTACATATGATTTTATTTTAAGATAGAATGATCTGTTTTAGCTTTTATTTGAATAAATGCTTAATATTTTAGGTATTTATTTTAATTTCAGTATCTCTGTGGCTACACAATAGAGATGATTTGAACTGGGGAAAAAATAATAGTTTTCAGTGTTTTTATATTTACAGCTTCCCATAAAATGAGTATTCATGGGTCACCCCTTCTCATGTTGCATATTTAGAAGTGGAAAGTTCAATGAGTTTCCACAGTGAAAAAGAAATTAGAACTTCAAGGAAGATTTGCTCTGGGTTCATTTCACGTTTGTGGTAATACCATGGATTCAGACTAATATTTTTGGCAGTATCAGTCTTTTCTTACTAGTCGTATGTAAAATTGTAGACTTATTTTGATGCTGTATAAATTCATTCAACTAAAGAATTAGAAGGGATTGTTTATTAAATATTGCCTGATGATTTTTGTTTTGAAAATTTTGACACAAAGAAATAAAAATAATAGTTAATTTAATGGAAAAAAAAATAAAACAAACTTGTTGCCATCGATTTGATTCCCACTCATGGCAACCCTGTGTGTTACAGAGAAGAACTGTTCCATATGGTTTTCTTGGCTGTAATCTTTACAGAAGCAGATGGCCAGGACTTTCCTTCATGGCACTGCTGGGTGGATTGGAACCGCCAAACTTTAGGTTAGTAGATAAGCGCAAATTGTTTGCACCACCCAGAGACCTTAGTTAAATAAATGTCTCTTTTTGTTGAAATTATTTCAGATGTTTCTTTTAATTTTAATATTTAATTGGGCTTAAAGTCAGTATTTTCTAATAACTGGAAGGTTAGACCTAGTCATTAGCTGATCTTGTGTCTGACCAGTTTCTCTCTTCCAATTTTATGATATTATGCAGTAGAGACAAAGCTATATGGTGCCCCTTTCATACTTCATGATATCTGTTCTTAGATTAGGAGCCCTGGTGGTGCAGTCATTAAGCGTTTGGCTGCTAACCAAAAGGTCGGCAGTGCGGATCCACCAGCCAATCCTTGGAAACTATGGGGTAGTTCTACTCTGTCCTATAGGATTGCTATGAGTTAGAATTGACTCAACAGCTATGGGTTTTTTGGGTTTTTTTTTTTTTGGTTTTTAGATTGTTCATAGAATTGTTTTATATCATTATGACATATAAAATAAGATTTTTAAAGGTAAACGTAACAATAATTATTATTATTATTTTGCATTTTTAAAGCTTCTTCAGGAATCAGTGTCTTTTAAATCCCTGAGATTATGCAGTGTTACTTGTAAACGTGAACTGATTAAGTTTAACAATTTTTTTAAGTATACTTATAATTAAATGTCGAAACCTGTGTCCTCCTTTGGGTAGACACATGTACTACATTAAAAATAACAAAACTTGAGTATGAAACTTTAATCCTAAATTTTTACCCTATTTTAAAAACTACAAACAGTGCCTTTACATTCATTTTTAAAAAATGTGCTTGTTAGCCAAACATTGACTATCCTAGTAAAATAAAATTTATGACATCTAGAGGTATGTAAGAATCCAGATACCTTGAAAAATACAGTGAGGTATTATCTGGCCAATCAGTGAGACTTTAATTTACTCATTTGATTAAAAACTGGATGCCTAGTCATCAACTGGCAATGTCAGCAACCCCTACCCACCCCCATCACAGTCTCTAGGCCTTTTTGCATTTAGTTTTAAAAAATTTCTGTTCATAAAACTTTATTTTTTGAAATAATAGGTCTCATTTTTCCGTGAAAGTAAAGTTTTGTTAACATTGAGTCCCTGTTTTTAAAAGAGGCTTATATTTATAAATATTTCACTGAAGAAAAATCCCAGAAATTTGATAATATACAGTACGTATCATTAGCTGTAATCACGCGGTGAGTCATGTCTTCCCGATGAAATGGCTTTTCTGTTGTTAGAGAACGTGTTCAGTTTCTGGGAAGAAGGGTATTCCAGCTTCTTTATCTAGAAAAGAAAATTTTTATCTGAGTCAACTCTTCTCTTTTCCTTGCCCAAATCTAAGACTAAAAGATAATATCAAAATTAAATACATGATAACTTTAAATTTTAAATGATGCATTGGACTCATTTTTAATTTCTTTTTAAAAATAATTCTTTACAAAGTCAACAATTTCTTCTATGTTTAAAAATTTAGAGGTAGGAAAAAAAAGAAAAGGAGATTTTAGGTGGTTTTCCTTTTGCACTAGTATCTAGACTAACATATTATCTTCCCTTAGCCACTGAATGTGAAGAGTGTGTTATTACCTTGCACTAAAGCATAAGACATATGTTATGAACATAACCAAATACATTTACAAACAAGTAATAAAAATAACCACTTGAGCATAATTGCCATGAAGGAAATTTAACCAAAAAAAAAATATGTCTTGAAAGAACACTTGCGTAATTCTTTTTTTCAATATATGATCTGGATACATATTATCGAAATATAAACACTCATTTGCAATCCAACTACTGACTCGAATATAAATAATTGACTCAAAAACATATTTCTTGTCCAATATTTCTTGGAGCATCTCATGATTATGACATCTGTCACAGTTATAACACATAGTAGAATATAATTGTTACGCTAGAGCTTTACATTTATTATCGTGAGCTTTCAACACACCCATGAGGTAAGTCCCATTTGTCCCCATTTTACAGATAAGGAAAATAGGGCACATAGCTCTTAAATGTCAATAAACAATAGGTATTAGCCATCAGAAAGAGAGGAGGAAAAAAAAAGAGTGAATGGTAAATAAAACATTTGAAGTTAATGTTGAAAGAAAAGCTGATTACTTCTTTACCAGCAGTGAGTTTTACTCTGGATGGCCTGGCAAAGCCACATTTTCAAAGGATTTGTGCATTTGAATTTATGGCAAAACACCTGATGTTGAAATCTACCTTCAGAGGCACTGACCGCACGCAGACGATTTTCGTGAAGGTCATGTCGGAATCTTGCCAATATTGAATTTCAAGTGACAGAGGAAAAATCAGTATAAGAGGGAATTCAATATGCATGGGAAACCATTTGTTCGCTCTGCTTCTTTGATCCCTGCCAAAGCACCAGAAAGTAGAGCAAAGCGCCTGAGACACAGGGAGACATTCTTGTGCAAAGTTGCAGGGGATCTCTGAGCCTCACAGGAATTCAGTGTGACAGGGGCAAGACGCCCGTCTTCCTTATAAATGCAGGAAGTTTGGGCCAAGGCTCCACTACCTAACACCTCTGTTTACCGTGGAATGATCCCCAGGTTGGTAACAGCCTGCGTCTTGAGTCCTGCGTTTGGCCTCATGAGCAGTCTTGAAAATGTTTAAGCCACACTTGCTCATTTTCACAGATGGCCTGTGGACTTGGGAGAAGTATGCAGTTTGTTCAGCTCAGAAATAAACTATTTTGGTGAAACGATTTAACTAACATTTTGGAAACATTTGTCAGGAAAACAAATATTTGTATCTAAAATAGCCAGGCAATTAACATGTGAGAAAACAAAACAGATGTTTGTTTTGGGTTGTTGGGTTTGTTTGGCTTGACGGCATTTGTTTTCTTTCTTTCTTTTTTTTTTCCTGGAGGGTATGCAGTGCTGATCTTAATGAGATTATAAAATTTATGGAAATAAAGTTCATTCTTTGTTCTGTATTGTCAAGAATGTGATAAAAATTAGTTTTGTGACCTGTGAGTTTTGGACTGTTTTCAAGAAGTGAAAACAAATGGGTCTTTTAGCATTTACCCATTTTTGTGTCTCATTTTTGGTTTGACTTAAGTTGTTTTTGATTAGTTGGCCGGCAGTCTAGATGGCGTGCACAGTCGATGTTAGTACACTTGGATTGTAATATGTAGTTCTTTCTTATATTGATGCATAGTATATGATTTGTATATAAATAATCCAAATAAGAAAGCGCAAGTTACTGAGTTAATTAAATTAGTTTGCTAATCCTCCCAAGCATTTATTATTTTATCTTCTTTGTAACTGATTGATCGATTATTTGAAAAGCTGTAAAGTATTAAGTGTCTCATGGGACCAACACAAATCAGTATACTAAGTTTCCCGGTTTTAGTTGGAGACCATAAGCACTTACTATTCAGTTTCTTAATTGGAAACGGTTGGGGACAGGACGTGCAAAGTTATCTGTGAATGACATCCTTCCACCTCACTTAATTGGGATTGGATGGTTTAGTAGATGGGTTTTGGATTAAGTTTTAAATAAAGGTAAAGTTGATGGATTATTGGTATCAGGTTTATTCCTAGCTTGATATCCAAAAAAAAATGTAAGTTTATTGAATAATTTTTAAATTTACTGAATAATAATACTACATGAGCATGGCACAAAATTATAAAGGTAAAGAAGGGTTTACAGAGAAGGGTAAACCTGCCTTCACTGTCCAGCCCCAGCCCCTGGGTTTCTTTCCGCAGAAGTCTTCTGTATCCTTCCAGGGATAGTTGACTGTCGCAAGCACGTACAGTCTTCCCTCCTACCCCTTGCTATACTGCTTTTCTTTTCCATACTTAAGCATGTATACATTTTTATTTTTTACAGATAGTAGAATATGATACATACTGTTCTGCAGCTTTTTTCGCCTCACAATACGCAGGGAAAATGTCAATAAGTATTTTTGTTGTGAATTATTCGTGCAAATACAATGGCTAGTATTTTTTGAGTGCTCACTATGTGCCAGGCATTGTTCTAAGTACTGTTTATGTTGTCGTGTGCCGTCAAGTCACTTCTGACTCACAGCAGCCCTATAGGACAGACTAGAACTGTCCAGTAGGGTTTCTAAGGCTATAATCTTTATGGAGCAGATCACCAGGTCTTTTCTCCCAAGGAGCGGCTCTTTGGTTCGAACCCCCAACCTTTTGGTTAGCAACTGAGCCCGTAACCATTGTGTCACCAAGGCTCTGTTAATACATTACCTGGTTGATTCCCACCCAGCCCCATGGGATCGACAGTGTTGTTATCATCCCCATTTTACAGACACCAGAAGCTAAGGAGCAGTCACTTGCTGGAGGTCAGTGACCAAGCTGGGAATCAGCCTCTGGAAGCTTGTCTCCAAAACTTGGATTCTTAACCAGGAAGTCCTGTTGCTTCTCTAAACCACGTGCGCTTGGTGCTCGCCAGCCGTGAGCTATGTGTGGAGAAATGAAAAAAGAAAAAAGGAAGGCAAGCTGGACAATGAGGTCTTTGGGAGACTAGGAAAATGTGATGGAAGAGATGTCATGGCAAACTGTTCCCCAAGTGGCCCGTGATAGGTAATTACTAAATAGTATGAGGACTCGTAGGAGCCCTGGTGGCGCAGTGGTTAAAGCGCTCAGCCTGCCAACCCAAAGGTCGGCTGTTCGAACCCACCAGCCGCTCCACGGGAGAAAGATGTGGCAGTCTTGCTTTCATATAGGTTACAGCCTTGGAAATCCCATAGGGCCGTTTCACTCTGTCCTGTAGAGTTGCTGTGAGTCAGAATCAACTCAGCGGCAGTGGGTTTAGGTTTTTTTGTTTTTAAGTAAAGATTTGTAGGGGTAGAATAGATTTAGGTCTGAAATTTCAAACAAGCAGAGAAATGGAAATGTAAACAAAGAGTTGTAAAAGGTAGTAGCCACGTGGTATTCACTTTCGAGTTTACTTGTTGATAAAATAATACAGGTCTGAAATTATGGGGAAGTGGTATGTACTGCATTAAAGGTTGTCTTGTACTATTAAGTATCCCCTGAATTATAAGATCCATTTGTTGATATCTTGGCTAATCCAACAGCCAATTGCACACTTTCTTCTTACCTTCTACTTACCTGAATCTGGTCTACCCCGAAAAACCTTTATTCTGTTTAGTAATTACTTGTCGTGGGCCCATCTGGGGAACAATTTGCCACGACATCTCTACCATCTCATTTCCCTAGTCCCCCAAAGACCTCATTCTCCACCTTGCCTGCCTTTTTTTTCTTTATTTCTCTACACACAGGTCGTGGTTGATGAGCTCTCAGTATAGAATTAATGATATACTTGTATCAAGAGAAAGAGAAGCCACGTATTTTAAAGTGAAAGTAGGCATCTCAACCCAGTGCAGTCAGCTTCTAACACTTGAAAATATTTGTATGACCCCTTCAGAAACTTCACAAAAGACTGCTTCATAAAATTAAACTTGCATTTTCTTCAATACCATTATTTAAGATAAATTTTACCGTTTTCACTCCTATTTAACTGTTAATATTTAAGTGTATAATTTTTAAATATTTTTTGTTGTCTATATGCAGTATTTTTGGTGGGTTACTGGTTGAATTGATATTCATGGCCTGGTTTAGGTATTATTTCTACCATGACTCACCTCCGAGTATTATATTGGACAGTATTCTGTTGTGATCCATAAGGCTTTCATTGGCCAATTTTTAGAATTAGATTGCCAGGCTTTTCTTCCTAATCTTGGTTACTGCTGAAACCTGTCCATCATGTTGATATTTGAAATTTTGGTGTCATAGCTTCCTGCATCATAGAAACGTGCCAACCACCACAATGTGACAAGCTGACAGACGGGTAGAGATAGACAAGGTACTAAAACAAACAAAGAACCGTTTCTGTTGAGTCGATTCAGACTCGTGGTGACACCAGGTGTGTCAGAGTAGAACCGGGCTCCATAGGGTTTTCAATGGCTGTGATCTTTCAGAAGTAGATTGCCAGGCCTTTCTTCCAAGGTACCACTGGGTGGGTTTGAACAGCCGAATTTGCAGTTAGTAGCCGAGCAGTTAACTGTTTGCAACACCCAAGGTCATGGAGAATCTATGGAATGCACAGTGCTTCCAAATCCTATTTGGCAGCAACCACTCCCCCAGGGAATATCTCTGAACTTCTCTTGGACATTGCTCTTCCTTCGAATACAATTTAAAGAAACTGGGACCGTGACTAAGGATTTGGCACTGGCGGAGCCTGGGTTTGAATCCTCGTTCTGCATTTACCTGGGCAGGTTACTTAGCCCCTCGCTGTATCAGTTTTCTGTGAGATGAGGGTAATGCCCACTCTTGAATATGGAGTGAGTGTGGGGATGAACTGATCTGCACAGATTTCCCTGCAAAGTGACTGCCACGTACTAGGCTCTCACGTTCTTCTTCCATTCAGTCATTCAACGGATATTTGTAAATCCTTGCTGTGTGCCAGGCACGGTGCTTGGTCTGGGGACAAGAAAGGCCCAGTCCCTGGCTCAGAGGGCCGATGTGTTCTTCTACTGTCTTATTCTACTGTTGTGGATTGTGCTTTGTGGATGTTTCAGAGAATGAAAGCCCCAATGTGTACCTTACCAGTTTCCTTCACCTAGAGTAACTGTGGGGAGTTTAAACCAGTGATTGAAATGTGCAAGAAGGATGATAGAAGTTCTGTGAGTTATCCCCAGAGTCCTGGAGCGTGGAGAATGGCCATACTCCAGGGATGATAAAGCTCTCCTGATTGAGGGACTAGATTTTGCCTGAGGAATTAATTTACCTGGGAGACCTCAATTAGCGATTGTGTGGAAGGGGAGAAATGGCTGTGTAATACGTGAAGAGAAGGCAAAGCAGTTCTCTAAAATCAATTCAGTTAATATTTCTCGATCTCTGGCTTATTTTACACAAGTTTCTGTGGGTTGATAAAGTTATCCAAGTGTCTTCTTTTTAAGTCTTTTCTGGTCCTTTGATAAGGTAATATTTGCTGTGAATGTCATATAATTTATTCAAAACCTTGCTGAGTTCCTTTTGTGGCCAAGATTTGATAACTACCACTTAAAAAAATCTCCCAGGATAAAGTCACAGTCGCATTCTATGGCTGTAACTTTGAAGTCTTAATAGACTGTTACCTTGCAGGTCTATGTGGATCCGAAGTGGCTTTTTGAGGACTGTCATGGGCCCTCCCTCAGGACTGTGGCCTTCCACACAGGCGTCTGCCCTGGTTAGGCCTCTTAATTTTCATAAGAGAATGTCATTTCTATTCTCAGCACAGCTAAGTTAGTAAAGCATACAGGTCTTCACTCAACCCAGCAACCAAGAATAGCTACACTCCAAGTAATTCATTGGTGTAACCTCTTACCTCACTACTGCTTAAAACTCAAGAGAGGAACTTGTTTCCGTAGGCTGCTGGAAGGACATGGAATAGCTCCGTTCTTCCAGATATTTTTCAATTTACCCTTCTAATAAGCAAGACCATTCGAGAAGCCTGTGATGATGCGCCATGTCAGTCAGCGTTCTGTGCTCTGAAGTCCTGCCCTCTGGTGCTAGGTGATCAGCCTTAGAAGTAAGGATCCCGTGAAACTTGCTGTTCTGTTTATAGTGAGGGTGTGTTCCCAGCATCACACAGCATCCTCTCAGTGAGCAGACCTGTGAGGCATTTTGGTCTCGTCTCTGTACTAGGAACACGTTTCTGTGGAGAAATTGGCTTGTCTCGTCTTACGCACCCTGAAAGCCGTGCGGGCTGCTCTCTCCACTGACTTTTACTCTCCCTTCCCGTCATTTTCCTTCTAATTTACTCATTCATTTTTTTAGAAGATTGCTATGTGATTATTGTGTATATATTTGGTAGGTTATCTTACATCCTTTTTAGAGAAAATAGGATAGAAATCATTCAGAAAATTAAGAATTAAAATGCTTTATTCAACGAGAGTAAGGGCCAGAGAAAAGATTCACCACATCCACTCTATACTCAGAAAGCACTTATTTTACAAATTGCATTACAACCGCAGTTTTGTAAATGTCACCATTTGGTTCACATGCACACAAAAACCTCTTCAGGATTCTCATATAATTGTAGCCTCCCAAGAACACACCTCTCGGTCTTTTCTTCTCTCTGCTTAAAGACACAGACTGGCCCTGTGTAATGAATCGGCTTGTTTCAGTTTCCGTTTAGCCAATTTATATAAAACAGCACATTGCCAATTGTAAAATACCTCCCAAATGTAACAGTTCATCTTCTCTGTCACTGACATTGTTTTCAACTTCTGCAGTTTATTTTCTCTTCCCAAATTGCTGCCGGCCTGTTCAGTGTTCTTTCTTCAGGCATTCTGAGAACTGCAGGGTTTTCATGAAATCTCTTTCCTTTTCACTTGCCCATTTAGTGATTTCCCTAAAGTATCTGTTTCAATACACTTATTTATCTAATCACCTCCCTCGGCACAGTTAGCTTCAGTATTGATAGAGGTTGCCAAGAAAGCACACTTCTCCAGAGATTTATTCCTTAATCGTGCGATTAAATTGTATTACACTGTCCTCTAATTAAAGGAAATGCAGGAAGCACAGTTTCTTCTGCTGCATATGGAAATGAAGGTTTGACGAGGATCTTCAATATTTCATTACCTATTCATTGAGCATCTCTTACTAAATCCTCCTGGGTTCTGTAAGGATGCAGAAAACAAGAGGGCTATCCTTGTCCTCAAGGAGCACTTTCTACAAAAGACAGTATGTAAACACCCAAACTTAATGTTGTTGTCGTTACTTGCCGTAGAGCTGATTCTGACTCCGGTGGGTTTGAACTGCCAGCCTTTCAGTTAATAGTTCAGCACATAAAGACAAACTGGAACAGTAGAGAAGAGAGGACTCCCTGAGACTATCGCCGAGACACGCTTTAAACCTAGAACCGAGCGTATCCCCTGAGTTCTCCTTTTAGCGAAATAGCAGAGTGGCACACAAAATAAAGGATATTACACACAGAATTGCTGGCCTACTTAAAAACCATCACTATGAGACCAAAAGATCAACAATTACTCAGAAGCAAAGATGAGAAGATAAGGGGGCAGGAAACTAGAGTACTGGAAAGGGAACTAACAGAACACACAGAGAATGTTGACACGTTGTGGCAATAAATGTAACTAATGTCACTGAACAATTTGTGTGGAAATTGTCAAGTGAGAACCTAACTTGTTCACCAAAAACTCAATAAAATTATTTAAAAAAAAAAAAAAAGTCCAGCGCTTAACCATTTGTGCCACCCAGGGACTCCTTGCCAAACCTAATAAAGAATTGAATTTGGGGGAAAAATTGCCGTGCTTAGAGTACTCAGGAAGAATGCAGGAATGGGGAGTTCTTATGTAAAGTGTTTGGAGGAAAAATTAACAAAGAGGGGATATTTATGCTCCACATTGAAAGATGGGAATGAGTTTGAGAGGCAGAGAACAGGGAAGGAATATTTATTCAAGGCTACAGAAATAGACTGTTCTAAATGGGCTCGATGACAGGGTACCATTTCCCTTAAAACACACTTAAAGGATATTAAATTTCACCAAAGGATCAAAGCATTTCTGAGTTGGAAGAGCATCTTATGACCAACTTTATGAATAAGGTAACCGGATCCCAGAGAGGTAACTTTGAATAATTCACTTAACATGACAACACCATTAATGTGTTTGTACAAAACACTTTTGCATGTGTTATTTTATATAATCCTCACAGTGACGCTGTCCCCACTTTACAGTTGAGAAAACTGAGAACCAGCTAACATCCAGATAATTCTATAAATTACAGGTTGCCAAGCCTGTTCTGGAATGTACACAGACCTTAATGTCTTAATTTGTAAGTTACGTTTGTTCACTATGATCATTTGAACTATTCAATTTTCCATGTTCTGTCCTATGAGTTAGAAAGGATGCGTGAATGGACCAAACTTTGCAAGATATCCCCCACTTCCACAGAAGTTCACATTTCCAGAGTCACTGAGGGTTTCTTCATCTGTGGGATCAAGCCTGAGTCCTGGGCCCCAAGCCTTCGGGAGAAACTGGCAGCTGGTGCTCCCATGGCATCTGCCCCTCAGCATGTCTTCGTCCTCTTCATCACCAAGTGAGGCTGCTGGCTCAGAGAAACGATGTGTCTGAGGAGAGTCAAGTCTGGAGGGTGTGGAAGGCAGGAGGAGGCACATAGAGTGGGAGGGTTCAGAGCTGACAGGCTTGGGTTCAAGTCCTGCCTGGGGCACATGCTAGCTAGTAGGCCTTAATTTTTATTAACTTCAGTCTTTCAATTTGTTAAATGGGGACAACAGTACATCTCTAAATAGATCTGAGGTAGAATAATCCCAAACCCTGGAAGAGGGTGTATTCTCTCCACCCTTCTACTTCTCAATGCAAACATAGTCTCATTTTTTTTTT
>NW_004443954.1:6266002-6266358 GCF_000243295.1 Trichechus manatus latirostris
AAGCTGGGTAAGGATAACAGAGGTAGGGCTGGCAAATCATCTCCGAGTGTGGTCAGGAAGGACCTTTCTGTGAGGCCTGAGGAAGGTGAGGAACAGTTGTCTTCATATCGGGGAAGAGTGTTGTAGGGAGAGGAAACAGCTATTAACAAAGACCTGGAGGTGGGGCTGTTCTTGGTGAATGCAGGGAACGGAAAAGGCCCATGGAGCAGATTGGGTGAGGAGATGGGAGGAGCTGAGGTTAGGAGGTAGAGAGCCAGATCACAGCAGCCCTTGTGGGCAATAATGAGGACTTTGGATCTTATTTAGAATGAGATGAGAAGTGTTCAAGCAGAAGAAGGTTTCTTTTCACTGCATTC
>NW_004443954.1:6267019-6269415 GCF_000243295.1 Trichechus manatus latirostris
CAAGATTTCTGTTTAGCACGGGTTAAGTTAGAGATGCCTATTAGAAACCCAAGGGCAAGTGGCAAGTACTAAGTAGTTGCATAAATAAGTCTGCTGTTCACAGGATCGTTTGGTGCCTAAAATTGTGAGTCATCACATATAGATGCTATTTAAAGCCTCTTGACTTGATGAGTTCACCAGAGGAGTGAGTATAAACACAGAAGGGGAGGGAGCCCAGCTCTGGGCCTGAGGGAAATGGGAGGAGAAGAAGCTTAGGTAACACTTACAGTTATTTCCTTTGTATTTCCGGGGGACCAGGGGGCTGTAGTCTACAGGGTAATAGAGTAATGGGGCAGAAGCTGGAGGGGGCAGTGGGGACTATTTTCAAGGCAAGAAGTAGGTCTAACCTGTTTGTATGGATTAAGGAGTAATCCAGAAGAGAGGGAACGCTGGCTGGAGTAGGTGAGAGGGGATGGGGTCTCATGTTCAAACGAGGTGTTGGCCTTAGGAGTGCAGAAAGCTCATCCTTCCTAGTAAGAGGGAAGGCAGACTTTGTATAAATAGTACAGTTGGGCAGTAGGCTAGTAGACCCAGGATGAAAAGTGTGGCAAGACATTGCTTCTGTTTTCTCAGTGAAGGAGAAGCCAGGTTCCTTGCTTGTGGCAATGAAGTAGACTTGGTAATGAGAGAATGACACGCTGTTCCATGCTGTTGCTTGCGTCTTCCCTGGTACGCAACAAATACAGGCAGCACTCAGATTCTTTCAGGACAGGATGTGTCGTCTTGCTCAGTTGGGTCCCCAGTGCTTAGCACGTGCGTGACGGTGGTGGTGGTGGTGGTTAGTGGTGGCTGAGTCAGCTCCAAGCCACGGTGAGCTGATGTATAACCGAATGAAACATTGCCCGATCCTTTGCCATCTTTGAGATCGTTAATCTGTTTGAGTCTACTGTTGCAGTTATTGTTATCAGTCCCTCTCATGGAGTGTTCCCCTCATGGTTGCTGACCCTCTACTTTACCAAGCATGATGTCCTTTTCTAGCCATTGGTCTTTCCTGATGATGTGTTCAAAGTAAGCGAGTCTAAGTCTTGCCATCCTCACTTCTAAGAAACATTCTGGTTGTATATCTTGTGACACATAGTAGTGCTGTATCTCATCACACGATCCAAAGAGAGTACCTGCTTCCCTAGCTCAGGTGTTGGTGATAGTCACAGCCAGCACTGGATAATAATTTGTGGGAGCAAAGGCAAAATGATAACACAGGGCCTCTTGTTCAAAAATTAGTAAGAATTTCAAGATGGCACAGCCGAGCATTAGGCCAAGCACCAGGCCTTTCTGTGGTGGACCTTGTGCACAGCAGCTGGTTGAGTCAGATCTAACGCAACTGAAGGATGAGTCCTAGTCAGCAGGCCAGGGGTGCTGACCAGAGAAGTGACTCCAGAAGATAAGCATTACATAGTACATATTGACTTCTTCAAAAGTTTAGGGGAGAGAGATGGACTCCAGGCAAAAGCTGTTATCTTCACAGAAGATTACCAGACAGGAGTGCCCAGGACTGTGCTAAGAAAGTATGCAGGAAAATGCATCAGAGCTATTTAGGAACCTTTGCAACAAAAACATTAACTAGTGGTGTCTCCTGAATCAGAACACCGCAGATCTCCGTGGTGGCAAGGAGAAGGTGCTTGATGGTGAGAGAAGGTGAAGCTCAGCAATGCCAGAGGTTGCAGGTTATCATCACTATAGATGTGGCATTAATTACCCTAAAAAAGACATAAAAAAACCTTTACCGTTCATTTCCAAAACTCCCAACAATGAAGGGTAGTAACAAAAGGGAGGTAAGACTGAGTACAGGGGTCAAATGATGTATCATGCTGTTGATTTAAATTGATTTGTTTCGAAGATTGTTTTGGCAAACCGTATATAAAGACCTTTATAAAGAAAATTTCCAATGTTGCTCCCTTTTTATTTAAAAAAAAAGTTAGCAGAATGAATGTGTGCTTGTCCATGCATTCTCTCCTGTAAGCGCTGGCATCTACGGTTTTGCATTCTGTCATGTGAGAATTCAAGCATGAAATTTAGACCATCGTTGGAATTGCTTTAGAATTTTGAGAATTTCCCTTTTCAGCTCTGAGGATATCTGACTATAGAGGCTGTATCCAGGCAACCCTTCCCACTCACTGTCTACAGGAGAGGAGCATCAGTTTTACAGAATGTTGACAGAGGTATAGAAGTCGCCTGGTAATGAACATTTGTAAGATTCAGCTACTAGAAGTTGCTTTTTTATTACTATTTTAAAAATTTTATTGTGGTTTAGATGAAAGTTTACAGCGCAAATAAGTTTCTCATTCACAGATTTATACACAAGTTGTTTTGTGACATTAGTTGCTATCCCTGCAGTGTGTCGGCACTCTCCCCCTTAC
>NW_004443954.1:6272093-6273514 GCF_000243295.1 Trichechus manatus latirostris
TTTATGTAGGTCTGTTTTGGTTTCTTGCAGCAATGTTTTGTAGTTTTTTTTGTATAGGTCTTTTACATTTTATGTCCCTGCTTAGATTTATTCCAAAATATTTTATCTTTTTAGGGGCTATTATAAATGGTATTATTTTCCTGATTTCATTTTTGAAGTTCTTTTTGTTGGTATATAGGAATCCAACTTATTTTTGTATGTTGATCTTGTGTCCTGCTTCTCTGCTGAATCTTTCTATTAGTTCCAGTAGTTTTCTTGTGGAATCTTTGGGGTTCTTTATGTATAGGATCATATCTGTGAATAGGAATAGTTTCACTTCTTCTTTTCCAATTTGGATGCCCTTTATTTCTTTTTCTTGTCGTTTTGCTCTAGCTAGGACTTTCAACACACTGTTAAGTAGGAATGATGATAAAGGGCATCCTTGTCTTGTTGTCATTCTTAGAGGGAATGCTTTCAGCCTCTCTCCATTGAGGACGATGTTGGCTGTTGGATTTGTGTAAACCAAAACAGACCCCATTGCTGTCGAGTTGATTCTGGCTCATAGCAACCCTATAGGACAGAGTAGAACTGCCCCATAGATTTTCTAAGGAGCAGCTGGTGGATTCAAACTGCCGACTTTTTGGTAAGCAGCCGAACACTTAACCACTACACCACTGGGGCTCCTTGGATTTGTATGGATGCCCTTTATTATGTTGAGGAATCCCATCTATTCCTATTTTATTGAGAGTTTTTATCAGGAGGGTGTTTGACTTTATCAAATGCCTTTTCTGCATTAACTGAGATGATGGTGTGATTCTTTTCTTTTGTTCTATTTATGCGGTGGATTAGATTAATTAATTTTCTAATGTTGAACCATCCTTGCATAACTGGTATGAATCCCACTTTGTTGTGGTATATTATTTTTTTAATATGATGCTGAATTCTGTTGGCTAGGATTTTGTTGAAAATTTTTGCATCTATGGTCATAAGAGATACAGGTCTGTTAATTTTCTTTTTTTGTGGTGTCTTTGCCTAGTTTTGGTATCAGGGTGATGCTGGCTTCACAGAATGAATTTCGGAGTATTCTTTCCTTTTCTATGCTCTGAAATAGTTTGAATAGTACTAGTACTAGTACTTCTCTGAATATTTGGTAGAATTCTCCAGTGAAGCCTTCTGAGCCAGGACTTTTTTTTGTTGGGAATTTTTTTTATTACCTCTTTGATCTCTTCTTTTGTTATACGTCTGTTCAGATTTTCTATCTTAACTTGTGTTTCTTTAGATAGGCAGTATGTTTCTAGACATTTGCCCATTTCCTCTAGGTTCTCAAATTTGTCCGAGTACAGTTTTTCATACTTTTATCTTATGATTCTTTTTATTTCAGTTGGGTCTGTTGTAATGTCCCCCATTTCGTGTCTTATTTGGGTTATTTGCATCCTCTCCTG
>NW_004443954.1:6283141-6284358 GCF_000243295.1 Trichechus manatus latirostris
TTTTTGTGCATTTTGCTACTCTGTAGAAGTCAGTTTAGGTCAAGGAAAATATAAATTTTCAGTGTGAAAGATCTACATTTTCCTATTCCATTGTTTTTTCACCTTAATTTTCTAATGTTTTCCTTATGATGAATGGCATTGCTTGGCAGTGGTAGGGCCTTTAAATTTTTCTGTCCTCAGAAACACAGCTTCGTCTTTATCCACCACCACGGCTGTGCCTGCCTGCTATATGTAATGTGTGTCTGTGTCCTCCAGATTTAGTCAGCTACAAAGGTGTAAACAGGTGTCCCCAAGGCCACAGACCTGGGTCAGTGCCCATTTTACATTAGACCTGGTGCGTGCACGTAACTTTTCTGTTAGAGATGAGAACACCAAATTACTCTCCAGATTTGAGTGTCTGGACTTATATCAACCCAGGGAGAATCTGTAATCTCTCCTTCATTTCAAGATAACTGTATTGTTGAGAAAAACAAAATCTTATCCTTCTCTTGCTTTGTTTGCTTAAGCAAGGTGGATACTTTTTGATATTATAGTGCCTCAGCCGCCTTCCCACCTGGGATGGGACCTTTACAAAAATACACATTGAATTTCTCTCTTACTTATTATCAATTCCAGAAACTTTTGCACCTAAGTTTAGGCCTTTTTCTCCAATTACTTCAGCACTGTATTTTGCTTACTATCTTTACCACACAATTTTAGCATTTAATTTTTGCTACAGTTTTAAAGTCACCCAGTGAGCCCAGGTGACTGTTGCTTACTTGAATCATAGTCACAATGGAATTGCATAAAACAGTAAGTTACTTTAAAGAATACAGTTATATGTTCCCAGAAGCTAATATCTGTTTTTATACATAAAGTTTTACTGGAACATAGTCATGCTCCTTCATTTACATATTATCTGTATCTGCTTTTGCACTACAACAGGAAGGTTGAGTAGTTGCAACATAGACCATATGGTTCACAAAGCCTGAAATATTTACTATCTGACATTTTACAGGAGAAAATGGCTGACCGCTTTTCTAGAGTCTAGAGACCGAAAAAAGGAGAAAAATTAAAATTAAATAGCGTGGGCAAGTCTGCCCCCGTGCCTTGCCTTGTACCCATACCCTACTGCTCCACTGGTTGATTTCAGTGCCTTTGTCTCTCAGAGTGTGGCTGGTTGAGAGAATTTCTGGGTAATATGTGGTCTTCACCTTGTGTGTTGGTTATAGAACCCA
>NW_004443954.1:6285392-6289073 GCF_000243295.1 Trichechus manatus latirostris
TGCAAATATGACAAAAGAGTTAAAAGCTGCTTTATATAAATCAGAAAGAGAATACAAAAATAGGCAAAGGACTTGAACAGTTCATGAAGGAAATACAGTTTTCAAGCAAATATATACAAGTATCTCTAATATGTGCAAATTAAAGTCATGTGCTACCATTTTACATCTAATAAAACCGCAATGACTTTTTAAAATGATGACAATCAGTGTGTGTAAGGCTGTGGTAAAACCGACACAATGTAAACTGATAAACAATCCTTTTGAATACTGTTTGGCAAAATATATTTAAGAAAGCAGATACGTGTTGAGGGAGGCGTGAGAACTAGAATTGGATAAGGAACTTGAACTAGCTACATTAGGCAACAAAGCATGATGGTTCCTGAAGGTTGGAGTTGCCCCAGGTATTTTGTGTAGATGAGTCTGAAGGTGACTAATCTATTTAAGAAGGAGACAACAAGAACAAACAGCTGGAAGTATTTGGTAAGTGTGCATCCATACATCATAGAATTTTAAAGCTAAATAATCTAGCCTAAGTCCCAATTTGACAAGCAAGGAGACTGAGAACTGAAAAAACTGGAAGTAACTTGCCTAAGGCTCAGTAGACGTTATTGACTAAGGGGAGTTAAAAGATCTAAGAGGGCCTAGATGGATTTTTCTTTTTAATATTGAAGGATTTATGGACATCTTCAATAGTATTTATAAATGTAGAATTTTAATGATCTTATGTAGATTTTAATATTTTATGACCGAATAAGGATTAACTTGAAAAGAGCTTTTAAAAATAATGAACATCTATTTCCTATTCATAAACATTTTTGAGTAGCTAATGGAAATAATTAGATAATTTTCAAAGATTCAATAGAGTAAGAGCTAAACCTGAGAACCACTCATTCTTTGAATAGTTTGATTTTCTAATATCTGTTTTTTGCTCTAGACTCTTACTGTGCTCCTAGAACATGAAAATTAATGCAACCAGCTTCTGCCCTCCAAGAGCAAGAGTGAGGAACATTTGCTCAAATTAATTCAATTATTTATTATCCATTGCACACATAAATAATTGCAAAAATCGTATAACCCTGTAATAGAGATAAGTATGATCACAAAGAATGGGCCAAGATTTAGAGAGAGTGATCACAAAGATACTTGAGCTTGATCTTCAAGGGTTAATAGGAATTTCACACACAGATCAGAGGAAGAGGTAAAGTTAAGAAAAGGCATTCTAAGAAAAGGAACTAGCATGTGCAAAATCAGGACACAGGGTGGCACTTAATGAAGGAACTGAGATAATTAGGTATGTCTACCTAAAGTGCAGTTACGCACTAGTCGAAAGGTTGCTGGTTCACATCCACCCAGAAGCATCTTGGTAGACAGGCCTGGCTGTCTGCTTCCAAAAGGCCACAGCCTTGAAAACCTTATAGAACACACTTCTACTCTGACACACATGGCATCTCCATGAGTTGGACTGGACAGCAACTGACAATAGCCTGAAGTGTAGAATGTGAAGAACCGTTGCCATTGAGTTGATTCTGACTCACAGTGACCCTATAGAACAGAGTAGAACTGCCCCATAGGGTTTTCAAGGAGCAGCTGGTGAATTTGAACTGCCGACCTTTTGGTTAGCAGCCAAATGCTTAACCACCGTGCCACCAGGGCTCCAGAATGTGAAGAGGAGAGAGCAGTTAGAGATAAGCTTCTCGGAGATTGACTCAGTGGGACTTTTCTTTTTTTTCCAAGGTAGCTGACGTGATAGAATGCTAGTGCCATGTTCTGTTGTAAGTGCCTTTACATGTCTACAAGTTTTATCTTATTTTATCTCATTTATTCCCATTTTACAGATGATGAAACTGAGTCATGGAAAAGGTAAATAACTTGTACAAAAATCATACTACTAGTAAGTGGTGGGGTTGAGATTTGAACCCCAGTTTAAGTGCATCGCTCAGTCTCCTAAAATATAGTCTGTCCTTTCTGTTCCGTACTAGGAAGTTTGGAGCATTGAATGATTTAAAAGCTCTCTATGATGGTGGTGTAGGAGATGGCTGAAGTCTAGGGGTAGCAAATTGAAAACAGTCTATTCCAAGAATCAAGGCAAGAGATGAGAGCCTGAAATTAGACCAAAAGTAGTTAAGAAGTAAAAGCCACAGAACTTACTCTTGATTGGATGGAGCCAATAAAGAGCTACTGGCTTGGGAAACTGGGTATACAATGGTACCATTAATCGGAACTTTTAATAGAGAGGAAGGATTCAGTTTGGGATGAATTTAGATGTGGTGCCGATGAAGTATTCATGTAGAGAGGTCTAGCCAACTGTGGGATATTCAAGTCAAGAGATCAGGAGCTGTGAAGCTTTAGAAGTCATCAGTATGAAGGTTTTTATTGAAACCATTTCTGTGAATACTACTCACCAGTGAGAGCCTGTAGTGAGATAAGAGGACCATGGATGAGACTCTAATGCATTGCTACTCAAAATATAGTCCACCAACTGGCTGCATGTCCACTGATTGTTTATTTCAGGTCTATGATAAGATAAGGGATTTGCTTCAGAGCATAAATCAGCTGCTTCACTAAGAATACTTGTTTACCTTACTCACTTTATTTTTTTCCTTAGCAAGACTTTTCAATGAAGGAAGCATTGCATCGATTAACATTCTTCCACATACTCCTTATCTTGTCCCAATCAGCACATTAAATATCATTGATGTAGAGAACACCAACATTTATACTTTGGGTAGAGGAAGAGGTCTCCAAGGAGATTAAGAAGGAACAGTGTGAGTTGTAGGATGAGAAGCGGAAGAAAGGGAAGTCAAGACAGTCAGAAGCATACATAGTTTAAAGGAAGGCGTGATCAACAGTGTCACATGCCACAGAGAGGTCAAGTGCAATTGAGGACAAAGATATAATGATGGGATTTGGCCATTATAGGATCGTCAGTAACATTATAGCAGTTTTACGCCTGTGAGCTCTTCTGTCTTCTGCTATCTCATTTTTGTTCCATCAGTCTACCTCCTAAATAGTCCTTAAATCTATACTCCTGCCAAGTAACCCAAAGACCTTTCTGATGCTAAATCTTTTATTCGGTCTTCATTTAACCTTATCTTTTGACCAGTCCATGCTATTGATCACTCTCTTCTTTCTGACACACCCTTTCTTCTGTAATACACTGACTGTGGCCTTCCTCCTCACACACTGGCTATTTTCTCTGTCCATCCCTTCTACACACACTACTGGGTTATCTATCTACACCCATTTCTTTAGTTATATTATATACAGTGTCAATTTTCAACCCTAAACCCAACCCATATTTCTTTCCTGAGCTTTGATCAGTCTAGCAGCCTACTGGCCATCTTTACTTGGATGCCCACAGTCTCGTCAAGTTCATTATGCCCAAAACTGAACCTGAATTCTCACCTACACTCCTCCCTGTTATCGGTTCCTCTTCCTAAATCCCATACCTCCTGTTATAATCTGCCCAATTGCCCAGCCACTGACATCATCCTTGACTTCCTGCCACTCCCTTATCCAATTAGTTATTTAGTTATTATTTAACCTCTTGACAACACTTCACAGCTGTCACGTTCTCTATCCCCTCTACCTGGGCGCAGGCCACCATCATCCTTCACCTGGATTATAGAATTATCCTTCTGGCTGATCTCCCTATCTCAGTCTTGACTTGTCTTTAGTACC
>NW_004443954.1:6290004-6291541 GCF_000243295.1 Trichechus manatus latirostris
TTTTTTTTTTTTTTGAGGGAGGTGTCCACAGAGTTGAGTAATTGATTTAATTATAGCTTGTCTATTTCCAAAAAAATTGAGATGGACTATATTTTAAAGGATTAAGTTGGGTTTTAAAAGTCGCGATAAAGAAGTAAGCACCAAGAAATAAAGGAATGGTGAATTAATAGGAAGGAAGCTAAGCTATGAAAATCTAGGTAAGATAAACTACTTTCAGGAAAAAATTAACTCTAAAACTACCTGGAAGCCAAGGCCAAAAAGAGTAATGTGATAAGATGCATTGCTTGCAAGGAATGATAGTTTTAGCACTAACTGCTAAAGGAATGTGTTAAATGGATTTTATTTAAATAATGTTGAGAAACAAAATAGAGAAAGGCTTTAATAGCAAATTTTCAAAAAAGGGAAGGGAATAGTCATTGTGTGGAAGTTTTTCTATTGATCCTGAATAAAAGTTAAAACATAATTTTAGCTTACTTTTCTGTGAATGCTTTATTTTGTGTAGATTAGTTCAGATACCATTGCAGAGTAGGAAGAAAAGACTGGAAACAAACAGATATAGGTTATTTCCTCCATTTACTATTTAACTTGGTCAAGATACATACCCGTACCTTGGTTTCCAAGTAATTTAGAAGTAAAATGCCATCTTTGTTGTGTTATATAACAATTAAATAAGACAATTTATGGAAAATCATCTTGCATAGTTCTTGAATTTTATGGTTATCTCCACTCACCAGAAGGAAAAAAACATTATAACTTACTTATCATCTGAAAGATTTAAGAGACATGTATGGCATATCTTTTAGCTTATTCTCAAATATGAACTTCTAAAAACTAGATAGCTCATGATTCGATAGACTTCGCGGTCAAGTACCTGAAGGGCGGGTCAAATTAGATACCAACTGTGTGAGTTGCAAAATGGAGGTCCTGTTCTGAAACTGTTAAAGAGATTGATGTGTGTTCTGTATCAGGTGGTGACTATCAGCTTCTGCATAGAGCTGTAGAATGTGGACTATTCAAAGAAAACAAAGGCCAAGACTTTTCAAAAAATAATCTTGAATTCACCTAACTAATTAAAAATACATTCATTTGGATCTCAACATTCTCCCTAAAACATGGAACGTCTTTGATTTGGAACATCTTTAGAAGAAGATGCCACGATCATCTGCCTCTGCAAGAAAACAGTCCTAACGTAGATTTAGAGAATGTTTAATTTTGACCAGCCAGCACAGTATTCCAACAGTTCTATGAGAGGAGTTAGCTCAAAAATGCATCTCAAATAACTGAATAAACTCACCTCATGAGTGGATTTGTTTTGAACTTTCTGACTGTAACTGACTAATTATGCTCGTAAGTCATCATGGTGGTTTCTGGGTATGAGGATCGCATGACCAGTTTATATGAGGAAGTTCACCATCTTGTTTGCTATGGCAGAGGACAGGCAAAAGTTTCATCTAAAAGTGGTAGGAAACTATTTAGGTTTTAAGATTAAACAGAGGTATAGAGCTTTTTCATGTTTCATTTAGAAACAGAATTTACT
>NW_004443954.1:6292479-6300593 GCF_000243295.1 Trichechus manatus latirostris
GTTGTGTTCTCCGTCAGGGTGGTCATTGGTGGTAGCCGGGCACCATCCAGCTCTTCTGGTGTCCGTCTGATGAAGTCTCTGGTCTATGTGGCCCTTTCTGTCTCTCGGGCTAATACTTCCCTGGTGTCTTTGGTGTTCTTCTTTCTCCTTTACTCCAGGTGGTTAGGACCAATTGATGCATCTTAGATGGCCACTTGCTAGCTTTTAAGACCCCAGACACCACTGCTCTGAGTGACTTTGATGTGCTCCCTGGTTCTGGAGGTTCAGTTCAAAGTGACTTCACAGGAAGAGACTGTGATGGGTACCACATACTCTGTGCACAACATCCATCACTTTCTCACTCATTTTATGTGAGAACAAGAGAGTAGCAAGATAAGGAAAGCAGAAAATGGTCTTAGATTTTTCAAAGAAAAATCTAGCCAATGACTCAGTTTTCCCTGCCTCTGAGCTGGTTTTTCCTCTCATCTGTTTCCATGAACTGGAAGTGCTTCTGTAGTTGAGAGAGCGGCTGCTGAGGCAAACATGGGAATGGATCTCTCTTTGTGGCTCGGCACCATTTGTGGAAAGAAAGAGAAAAGCAGACGTGGGGGTGGGGATGGAGGGAGCATTGTCTAATCACAGAGAACCACACGGAAAATCCTCGGCAATGGCAATCTAGTACAACCTGTTGTCTCTCACACCCAATTACATTTTGGTTGTTCCTAATCATACTTTCTTTTAAAACAAATGTTAGAATCTTTATATCTCATAAATTATTTACCAATGCAAGTAAAAGATACTGTAGAATTTAGCAGAATGAAATGTGCTTTACTCTTCAAGCTTCCGTCTGAATTAAAACAAGGTTAATCTTGGCCCCACAGTGGCAGAACTAAATGATAAAAGTCCTTCCTGTCTCTCTACAGAGTACAGTACAATCCACAGTCCGTCAACACCCATTAAAGATTCAGATTCTGATCGATTGCGTCGAGGTTCAGATGGGAAGTCACGTGGACGGGGCCGAAGAAACAATAATCCCTCACCTCCTCCCGATTCTGATCTTGAGGTATGTCATTGCCAGCGCCCCAAGTAAATAGCAAAGTGTCTTAGCAACTCAGTGGTGGTTTTATATACCTCCTGTGTAAACAGTGGTGATCAGGGTATCCAAATGCTTTTGTTATTGTGTTGTCTTCCATATTAATTATAGATAAAGCATTTTTTCTCTCTCCTGTATTAATTATATGGTAAGGCAATTATTTATTCTCTTTCCTATTAACTATATAGTAAAGCATTGGTTTATTTATCTCCAAGGAATTATAGTAAATTATGTAATTCTGTTCAACAAAATTCTCTTATCCTACTCTATGTAATTACCTTTTCAATTAAGTAAGTGTAGTACTAAAACCGCTTAATAAAATCCACCTTGAAATTAAAGCCACGCTTGTGTATACTGAGAAAGGAAAACCTGAAATGTTCTGACCTGAAATGGTGATCACCTTATGAGACATGTTTTGGTGTAGTTCAAAAGCAGGAGGGATTAAATAAGACCTTAAAGGGTGGTAGATTTCATAGCCTTGAATCCACTGCAATTAGGTTTCTGCTTTTTGCCAAAGTGAAATCTGATGGTGGAAAACATGATTATTTTGGCCAAAAAGATGAATTTTTTCCAGCAGAATCTATGTGTATGAGTATGTACTGGTGGGAGTGGAAACGGAAAGAAGGAAGAAAGAGGGCTTGGGAGGATTTCTGTGATGGCTCAAAGACCTTTCGAAAACGTGTTCTTTCAAATTCGATTCTGAGCACATCAATAGTGTGTCTAAGAGCTTGTGTGATGTGTCTGTGTAAGTTATTAAATATCTATAATCTGAAGGTTTTAAAAGCTTGGCAGAAACAACATATACTTCATCCATGTAATAACAGCCCAGTAGGTAACGTAAGGTAAAGAGAGGATGTAAAATGTTAGTTTTCAACATGCAACTTTTTAATACTTGGCTTGATACGGTTAAAACATAAGATTAGTTATTTTCACACTTCTTAATGCATAGAAGTCAGAGATGAGGAAAAGGTCAATTTAATGATTTTTAATTGATTGCTGTCCAGCCCTGTCTCAGAAATGATAGAAGAGTTACCACATGTGTATTTATCCAGAACTGAGATGAGATTATACTTCCGAAGTGGAAAGGATGCATTCTGTTGTCTCTTACCTGCGTTAATACCGCTGCTCCTAATGCAGTGATCCTCTCGTACCTCATCGGAGGTGTTATCCAGAAAACAACTGGGAGATAACCCTTTGAAACATTTGCTTCCAAAAGAAAAGTAAAAAATTCAGGGTTTTTTGTTTGTTTTCCATTTTAAGGCTACCTTTTCATGTTGAGATTAACTGAAATAGCAGATTTCTCAATCAAAGCAGAGACACATTGGTTTGGCTCTTTCTTTGTAGAGGGTGTTCATCTGGGACTTGGACGAGACGATCATCGTTTTCCATTCCTTGCTTACTGGGTCCTATGCCAACAGATACGGGAGGGTGAGTACCAAGAGGCATCGGTGTCTCATTTCTTTAAAGTAAATATGCCTACAGTTGATTTTTTGTGTCCAAATGGGTTTCAGCTTTAAATAATAAAATTAAAATATAAAAAGAAAAATAATTTGATTTATTTATGTAATCATATATAATGTAATATTTTATAATATAATATATATGTAAAGCAGAAACATGTAAATAAACAAAAGAAGATATTATTTTTAGGCCCTTAAAAATTAGAATATAAATAAGAATAAATTACATACAGTTTCAGATCCCGAAGAATAAAAGTTTCTGAATGCTATTCTAGGATAAAAAATTAAAATGTAGAGGAGACATAGAAAAATGTTTTGTGTTGTACTTTTTTATTTGTCCCTGTCCTTGTATTCTCTTTATTCACCAAAAATGGATTCAATGGAGCAAATAATTCACTTGGTATCATCATCACTGATTAGCAGTGTCGGTATTTTATTTTCAAAGCACCTGTAACGACTGGCTTGAGAAGTCACTTTGCTCTCAGGGCTAAATTTATTTGAACAGTATGGAGGATTGGGCCTCTGAGTGGCAATAGGACCTGTAAGTCCATGTTACAGTTGGTAAAATATTTATCTTGGTGTTGTAGGTGAGGAATAATATTGCGTTGTAGGTGAGGAATAATATTGCAGACCACCTTCCATGAGTAGAACTTCAGTTTCACTGTGATGCATTTGGGTTTCCCAAAACCTCAGAAATACTTTGGTGTATTGCTTGGTGATTTCAAATAACAGGCTTTTGAAATCACCAAGCAATATACCAGAAAGATCATGTTATTTAAAATGCGGTAGGTAATTTCTGGAATTATCTTATAAATATGGTATTTGTGGTTCTTTTTAATTTTTAAAGAAATAATATTGCACACCTTAGGTGCTCAAACCATTGGTTTAGATCCTTAGGAACTGAATTATTGGGTCTTGGTAACTAACTCTAGGTGTTTATCACAATTAAGTGTTAAAATTGAGACCCATAAAATGTGCACTTCTCATTACAAATTTGTTCAAGTGGTCATTCTTTCAACATATATTTATCTCAATAAATATATTTTGAGTGCCTGCTACATAGGTACAGTCTGAAGATGAAAGTGGGAGAATTATCATTTGAACTTCATGGTCCAGCTATCTTTCTTCTGACCTGAAAAATACACCAAATCAAAAAAGTGTGAAAAATGGACCCCTGGGCATTTGTAAGAACAAGAACATTCCATCATTGGAATTTCTGTTTGGAGATGAGGTATCCGTAAAACACAATATGCTCCATCTTATTGTTAAGCAAACACTGTACAAGAAGTAGAAAACAATGAACAAAAATGCAGATTATAAAAAATAAGGCCACAGAACCAGTCAAAGGAAGTCTCTCTTATATGGCTGGCACATAGTAAGAATTCAATAAATATGAGCTGTGTTTTTTTTTGTGGAGCCCTGGTGGTGCAGTGGTTAAGAGCTCGGCTGCTAACCAAAAGGTCAGCAGTTTGAATCTACCAGCCACTCCTTAGAAACCCTATGGGGCAGTCCTGCTCTGTCCTGTAGGGTCGCTATGAGTCGGAATCGACTTGATGGCAACGGGTTTGATCTTTTGGTGGTGTTTTTGTATTATTATTTCTATCAATACTATCATTACTCTTGTTTCTCTGGAAACTATAATAATAATAAAACTAAAGATTAACATCTAAAATCTCCATTTGTATTTAGTAGAAAGAATCTTGAAGAGATCTCTTTAACAGAGCCATTATAATGTGTCCACAGCTAACTCTTAAGAAGAAAGTTGGCTCTTGAAACTCACCCAGAAGTGGTGAGAAGCGTAAGCACATAGAAAACCAGCAATGGAAAACTATCTGAGAAGCCTTAAGTCTTTGAAAACTCTTGCTAAGGGCCAGAACGCATCACATTCTGATGAATCCAGATTGATAACAGGAGAGTTGTCTTGATCGGTGCTTTGTCAGTCGCTGAAAAGGGCCAGCATTGAAATGTGGTGGACATCCTGTGACCTGCTGACCTTGTGTCAATCTTTGGCCATCGATTATTGGTTTGCACACTGGAATTCACACCTAACTTTGAAACCCTGGCTTCTTAGAATTCTTTGCTTAGATTCTCAACAATCTCTAAACAAAACAATGGCTAAACAATACCTTACACATACCAGGAGTTGTTTTGATTTTAAAGTGTCAAACCTTAGTATTTTGAGGCTCATCAGATTGTTTCTGTTTGTTTAGCTTCCTCATAGTAGGCATGTGGCAAAAAGTTTTATCACATATAATTTCCAAAAGCCAAATCTGTATTTCCTTTAAAGGTGGACAATTGGAGATATTTAAATGTAAGCCCTTCATTTATAACTTGATAGAGACAGTGATTTTTCCATCTGGTCCCCAGGATTGTTTCAAGTAAAAACCTCAGAAAATTGTACTTACAATTGGGTAGTTGGTTAATTGATTTTTAAGCAAACAACAGCAACAACAATAATAACAACAACTCTTAAAAATGGAACCATAATTAGGACTGTCCACATAGAAAAAGACTGGATTGGAGGACATGGGAGTGTCTGCGTACCTGTGTATGTGTGTGTGTTTGTACCCATCGAAAGCTTTTGATTCAGAGAAGTAATCTGAGTGGACAAGCACTGCATATAGTATGGTATCTTGCTTTAGAAAAATAATTCTAACTTCTTTCACATTAGAGCAGAAAATGAATTTTCTGACTACCTACCCATGTGCCAATCCCTAAGTGCTTTGCACACCTGGTTACATCCTTTAAACACTACAACAATTCACTGAAATAAGTAATATTTCCATTTTACAGATGATAGAAGTTGGGCTCGGGGAGGTTCTATAGTTTTCCATAGCGGCAATATGTAAACTGAGGTCTACCCAGCTTTAAAACCTATGTGCTTGCCCCCGATCTTCTGGGCCGCTTTACTGCTGCATCTAAATCATGCTGCAGATAAACACTGGGCATCTGCTTGTCCCAGGTGCTGTTCTACACACGAGGTCCACAGTCGTGGCCAGAACAGCCAAGATCCCTGCTCTCACACAGCTTCCAGTGGGGTAGGGGAGACCTCAGACAGTAAGTAAAGAGGTGAAAACAGGCCAATGTGTTCACAAAGGGGATTGGGTGGGTTGGGGGGAGAAAGTAATGCAGAAAGCACTGTTGAGGAAGATCTCCCTGAGGGTGACTTTGAGCTTGAGGTGTGAGAGACCTGAAGGAAGCCAGTCATGTGAAGAAAGAGCATTCTAAGCAGAGGAAGCAGCATGTGGAGAGGCAGGAAAGGGCTTGATGTCTGAGGGACAAAGAAGCTAGTGTGGCTGAGCTTAGTCATAGAGATGGAGAGTCAAAAGACATGCAGTTACAGAAGGGTGAATAACAAAGGGCTCTTCCAGCCTTGTCAGGAGGGTTAATCTCATTGCAGGTACCCTGGGAAGTCATTGGAGGGCTTCATGAGAGGAAGGAATAAGACCTCATTTAGATTTTTAGGTTACTTTAGCTGCACATGGGGTCCCTAGATGGTGCAAACAGTTAAAGTGCTCGGGTGCTAATGGAATGGTTGGTAGTTTGAGTCCACCCAGAGGCACCTTGGAAGAAAGACTTGGCAGTCTACTTCCAAAAAATAAGCCCTTGAAAACCCTGTGGAGCACAGTTCTACTGTGACACGCACTAGATCACCACATGTCGGGGTTGACTTGATGGCCACTGATTTTTTAGATTGATTTAGCTGCGCACAGAGAATGACTCAGAGGAAAGTGAAAGTGGGGAATCCAGACAGAAGGTTTTAGCAATGATCTGATACATTAGCAGTGCAGATGGAGAGAACTGACTGGATTCTGGATTATGTTGAAGGTAGATCCAACAGGATTTGGAAATTATTTAGATTGGGGCTGGTAGTGACAAATGGCAGAGAAAGAGTAAAGAATGACTTCCAGGTTTTTTCTTGAAGCAACTGGGAAAATGGTTATGTTGTTTGCTGACATGGGGAAGAAATAATTTGGAGAAAACTTAAAAGTTTGGTTATGGACAAATTTGAGATGCTTGGTAGACATCCACTCGGACCAGGCAAGGAGACAGTTGGAAAGTGAGCCTGGGGCACAGTGGGGAGTGCTCAGGGCTGGAGATGTCAGATTTAGCATCGTTGGTGCATGGCTCAGAGTCAGAAGCTCCTCAGACACTCTTAGTTTTATTTCTTCCTAAACATTTCTTAGAGGGTAGTGGAGGTTCACTGATAGAATTCTTGACTTCTGTGCAGGAGATCCAGATTTGACTCCCAAGCAGCATACCTCGTGTACAGCCACCACCCATTGCTCAGTGAATACTTGTGTGTTGCTATGATGCTGAACACACATTTCAGCAGAGCTTTCAGACTCAGATGGACTAGGAAGAAAGGCCTGGTGATCTCCTTCCCCAAAATCAGCCAAAACCCTATGGATCCCAGTGCTCCAAGCCTGTTGTGCATGGGATTGCCATCAGTCGGGGGTCTAAATCATCAGCCGCTAACAACAACAACATTTCTTGCTTTTGTGCCAGATGCTTGTGGTCAGCCTGTTGTCTCATTGCCTGGAAGCATCACTTCCTGTCAGGGTGACTTCTGAAGATTTTGTTGAAGATATTGAATGGTAGCCTATAGCATGCAAGGGTGCTTACTCAAATGTTCTCTTCACTGGAGAACCGTAGACTTGGCAGAATTTGCTCCCAAAATCTGATGATCATGCCTTGTAAAAATGTGTGGCTCAACAAGGCTCTTTCCAAGTAATACTAATAGCCAAGCTGATCAGAAGGTCTTGCATCTCTTTCATTTTCTCAGGACGCTGAGAAGTAGGAAAGAAGTTCGGAGGCACGCCTTCTTTTCTGGAGCACAGGTTTACTGGTGTTCCTGAGCATTGTCAAGGGGAGCATAAGGCTGCATCTTACTCTACATGCATATAAAGAAGTGAATGCCTGACAATGTGATAGCTGTTCTGTCTCTATGGGAACAGATACTTGAGAAGTAGCTTAGTCACAGTAGCTTAGGCAACTCAATGAGTAGGCCATTCAGTAAGGGGATATAGGATCTGGTTGATACAATGCAAAATTAGGGCATGTTACAGCAATATGTACGAAAAAAAGGTTTGAGAATATATCACCTCCCATGTAATCCTAGCTGTGGGAAGAAGGCATGTTGGGCATTATAAGGAAGTGTTATTTTATAACAAAGGTGATAGGAACAAAAAGAGGGTGCTGGGTACAGTACAGGCTTGGCTAGGGAGGAGAAAAGAAACAGCATCTTAGTGGAAAAATGAAGTCCATGGGTGTTACTGTAAATTAGGGTAATACCTGGCCAACTTGTTTTTGTTTAATGCATTTTAAATAGTTGCTCTCAAACGAAATCCAAATTCCCCAGTTTCACTGATGAAAACTAGTCTTGATTTGTTTTTTTATTGAATGATCTCTTTAAAATAGATGATATAATCCAGTCATTAATATCAAAGTGCATGCCCCAGACTTTTATTTCAAGCAAGTTTTATGCTAATGCCCCAGGCAAGAATTTCTCTCTTGTGAGAGACTTTCCCCCACGTTATCTATACCCAATAGCTACATTGTTTCAATACTGTTAGTTAACA
>NW_004443954.1:6302164-6303679 GCF_000243295.1 Trichechus manatus latirostris
AAATGAGCTCTCTTTTGGAACCTCTGCACTGGGGGTCAGCAAACTGTTTCTGTAAAGGATCAGGTAGTCATTGTTTTAGGCTTTGTGGATCATGTCACAACTACTGTGTCATAGTGCAGAGGCAGCCATAGAAAATAAATTAACGAATAAACGGGCTGTATTCCGACAAAACGGTCTCTGTAGTTTCCCAAATATGAATTTCATGTGATTTTCACCTGTCACAAAATGTTCTTTGGATTTTTAACAATCTGGACTAGGGCTCTAGATCTGAGGTTGACAACCTCTGGCCTATGAACCAAATCAGGCTCTGGGCTGCTTTTGTAAGGCCTTCAAGAAGAGTATACGTCAGAGACGGTGTGTCGCCTGCAAAGCCGAAATATATATTGTCCGTCCCTTTACAGAAAGAGTTGCCAGCCCCTGCTCCAAATCGTGCTCTGAATTTTGTGTTAATTAATTTTATTCCTGCTTTCCAGACACCAGGACAGTTGAAAGACAGCCACCCTGTGGCAGACTAGACTGTAAACGCAATGCAGGCACCATGGATGCGCACCTGGGGCACCAATGAATCACAGGCCAGCACGTGAATTTGTAAGGGTAGATGAAACTGCTGTAACAAATGGGTCCAAATTGTGTATGGGCCCCAACACAACAGAAATTTCTTTCTTTCTCATTTAACAGTCTAGAATGAGATATTTTGCTTAGTTGCTCGGTTTGAGGGACGGGCAAGATTTGGCGGTGCAGATAACAGTTGTGCCGTCCTCACTGTGTAGCTTACAAGGCTTCTCTGAACATTGTCATCTCTAGCCCACACGGAGAACAAACATGGGGAGCATGAGTGCGAGGCTCTATGGGTCAGGCTGAGAGCTGGCACGTACCACTTCTGCACTCATGCTGTTTGCAAGAATTCAGTCTCATGGCCACAGTGCAGGGGAGGCTGGGAAATTAGCCTAGCTTTGTGCCTCGGAAGAAAGGGGGGGTGGATTTGTGTAGTGACAGCCACAATTCTAAACCTTTTGACGAGTGAAACCCAAAACACAGTTCCCAAGTCTCCTGGCTGCTTTGGCCCTTCCTGCAGAGCCGTGCCCCAAAGCCACGTGACAGGTGCACTGAAGAGTGTTGTTAGTGCCTTTGAGTCGGTTCCAACTCGGAGCGACCCTGTATGGCAAAGTAGAACCGTGTCCTAGGCTGTAATCTTCATGGGAGCAGATCCCCTGGTCTTTTCTCCTGCAGAGCTGCTGGTGTGTTCAAATTGCTAACCTTTTGGTTAGCAGCCAAACACTTAACCATAGTGCCACCAATGTGGCTAATTCAGTCGCCAAAGGTACTTCCCTGAGTTTCTTTTTTGCATTTGAATACCAAGTTAGATCAAAAGGATGAAATAATTTATGGCTCCAGATATAACTTTTGGGTACTGTAGAATGGCATAAAATCTAAACTCTCGAACAAAGAAAAGCACACACCCTTTTGAATATCAGAGGGATTTCCAACTGAAAACGCCTTCACACCTTTTCTTTG
>NW_004443954.1:6304877-6306103 GCF_000243295.1 Trichechus manatus latirostris
ACTCAGAAGAATTAAATCATTCACCCGAGGAAATATATCCATTTACTGGCAAAACCAGGAATGTAATCTAGTCTTCTGATTAGACTGTTGCCTTCAAAGGAGGGTGGCAGAGAACCTTGAGAGCCAGGATTTTGTGCTGTGGGCGTTGGGATGCCATGAACAATATGAGAACAGGCGAGTGACATGAGGGAGGTGTACAATTTGGGAGATTAATCTGATGGCAAAAAAGATTATTGCAGGCCTCCTGGTAGGAAATAATAAAGGCCTAAGAAAGCGGCTGTAACTCTAGAAGGGAAGGAGAGATAGGAGAGTGGTTACAAATGGAATCTTGATAGGTCTTTTGATTGGATTTAACTGTTCAGCCTTTCCTTTGGCACCACGTAGGGCTCTGTGTGTTGAGGCCAGTTTGGCCCGGTCCACCCTGGTTCTGCTCCCTGTTTGTACCACTTCTTGGCAGGTGTCCCCTGTTTGGGACTGATTGGATTTTCTCCGTAATCAAAATGAATCTTTGGAATGGTGAAGCTCTTTTTCTTGTTCTCTCTTTTGGTATTATTTTCATGATGTTGAAAGGGAGCCTCTTAAGTAAGGAGAAAATGAAGCAGTCGAGTATCACATATCTAATCAGTAAAAATGACCGATTAGCCCCACCACAGGTTTGGAGATTTATTATTATTTTATTTTAAATCATTCAAACAGTATTTCAACTGTGAATTATTTTTTATGTGCATACACACTCTCATAGTAGTCCAGGTTATTTCTTAATTGGCAGAACGTGACATTTCGTGCCAGCTGTTCAGTGATAGGGCCATATAAATTTGCAAAAAGTTCATGTCCTGTTGGTGGCACTGATAACTTTAAATAGTTGGAAAGATAACATTGAAACCTTTGGGTCTCATAGGTTGTACATCTCATTTTGCCATAAACACTTTAGTAATGTTTCTTAAATAACATTTCAGCATACATTTTTTTTCCTTTTCTCAGATAAGGGAGCTAATTTGTGAAGTTTATCCTTAATCCTCCCTTTGGGAGCAGCCACATGGGGCCTTGAAAACAAGCCACTCATGGACTTCGAGTGCCCAGTCCTGTTTTTCAGCTTCTTTTTCCCCAAAACAAAAGATCCTGAATGGGGAGAAGTTTTAAATGCCTTCAGTCCCTGCTCATGGCTGTAATATTAGGATTTAAATAAAGAATTATTTAAGAGGTCCAAAGCTGGTATTTTTTTTTTT
>NW_004443954.1:6320645-6321929 GCF_000243295.1 Trichechus manatus latirostris
TAACCATTTTTAGTTTTAAAAGCCTTGCCATTTCACTCAGTGACAGTTTAAATGAATTCTATTGTTATTCCAGGAGAAAAAAATTAAAATGGGAAATTTTGTTTTTCTGTACCATTAAAAATGACGTTAGGAATATGAGTGACAGGGAGACATAATTATCATGGGAAATACTTTCTCCCACCAGAGGAGGGCTTAGACTTTCGTTCCATGGTGTACTTTTGCCTTTCCTATTTGTAAGTTTGACTAATGTCCTGCATATCATTTTACAAAAAGGCCTCCATGTGCAATAAGATGATGCATATATGGAAGTCTTTTTTTTTTTTTTTTAACGAATGACAATATAGAATTGGAGGATTTTTTTTCTTTTCCCCCCAAGCTTCTTTAGGTAAGTATTGCTCTGACTGAATGAAGAAAGAGGTCTTTCTCTTGGATTTTTATTGAAAGGCAATCTGTAAATACAGTAAGGAGAACCTTTTAGCATACGATGATGTTTCAGTTTAACCTGCCGCTGGTCAATTCTGCTGAATTTCTCCAGGTAAAGGAAAATATTTTATTAAAATGGACATTTTAAAAATAGAGCATGAGCTCCTGTTGGATTTCCTCTCTCTCTCTCTGGTTTTAAATAATAATATTTTCCTGACTTTATGGTTGTCGTCCTAACCAGTGGTATTGACATGGTGGCCTTCAAGAGTCAGCAGGTACCAGGCCTCTGCCCTCAGGTTTCACTTCACCCCTGCAGGGATTAGGCTGGGAAGTAGTGAGAACCCTCCTCTTGTCTTCTGTGAGATCCAGAAATGGGAAGGAGTTGCACAGACCAACTAGTTATTTTGAACCAGCATTGGGCACCTCTTCCTCACTCTCCTAGTGTTTTGGTCAGTCCAGACAGACCAGAGCAATCTTTAATGTCAGGATTTGCAATGTGAATACTCCAGTGCTTCTGGAGTCTTGTGTAGGGTTCCATTCTAGGTCTGATTTTTAAGCACCTGTACTTGTAAAAATCTGTACAAGGATATCATACATGAAGAAAAGTCATTAAAAAGACAGGAAAGTTAAAAAAAAAAAAAAAAACAAAATGGATGTCAGAAAATACTCTTAAACTTGCTGTTGAACATAGAGTAGCTAAAGCAAGTGGAAGAAATGATGAAGTAAAAGAGCTGAACAGAAGATTTCAAAGGGTGGCTTGAGAAAACAAAGTAAAGTATCATAATGAAATGTGCAAAGACCTGGAGTTAGAAAACCAAAAGAGAAGAACGTGCTCAACATTTCTCAAACTGAAAGAACTGA
>NW_004443954.1:6323821-6325061 GCF_000243295.1 Trichechus manatus latirostris
AAATATTGTGTCAAACATAAAGTCTTCAGCCTCTTGGTCATCAAATTGGCAAAGACTTAAAATCAATAACGGGGTTTACAGTGCAATAAGATGAGTACTTGCAAACATTGCTGGTAAGGATAGAAATTGGTACAGCTTCTGTCAGCTCTGTATGTAGGCTTTTGTATACTAGATTAATCTGTCCTGATAAATTCAGGAAACATAAAGGACCACATGCTCTTGGTAATGTCTCCCAGAGCACACAGACTTTATATACATTTGTATACATTTATACAAAGCAGCTTGACCATACGTACTTAGAACCGTAACATGACAATCCTTTTACTCAGTAATTCCACTTTCAGCATCTATTCTAAGAAAATAGAGTTGCAGACAGATCATTATGAGCAGTGTTTCTTTCTGCTGTACATATGGTCGCTATGAGTCAAAACCAACTGGATGGCACCTAACAACAATTATGAGATAATAGGAATAAGCATTCATTGAAAACTTGTTCTAAGGACTTTATATACACCATCTTATTTAATACCCGGATATCTCAATGATAGAAGCACTATTATTATCTCCATTATATGGAGGAGCCAAAAAAAAAAAAAAAACAACACATGTCCACGGTCACAAAGTGGTGAGTGACAGGTTCTAACCCAGGTCTGACATTCTCCAGAAGTCCACACATATCCCCCACACTGTGCTTCCCATGCAGTGTTTCATACAGCAAAATGTAGAAATATGTTAAATTAATAATAGATTAATAATGAAATAAATTACAATGCATACTCAATGAAAATTGTTTTAAAACTATTGCATATAGGGAAAATATTCATGGTCCATTTCAAGTTTAGAAATAAGCTATACAATACAGTATGGCCTTAGTGTTAAAATTTATGGCATGTTAAAAAAAACTAGGAGAAAATATGTTTACAAGCAGACTACAAAATACAGTGTCTGATACTGATTTTAAGCATCTATGATGTATTTAAAAATAACTGGATGTAAATATCAAAAAGTCACAAATAGTTATTTCTTTTTTTTATTATTAAGGTCTTTTTTTTTAAATTGTACTTTAGATGAAGGTTTATAGAACAAGTAGTTGCTCATTAAAGAGCACACATATTGTTTTATGACATTGGTTAACAACCCCACGACATGTCAATACTCTCCCTTCTCGACCTTGGGTTCCCTATTACCAGCTTTCCTGTCCCCTCCTGCCTTCTAGTCCTTGCCCCTGGACTGTTGTGCC
>NW_004443954.1:6326258-6328742 GCF_000243295.1 Trichechus manatus latirostris
GACCTTTTGGTTAGTGGCCGTAGCACTTAACCAAGAAGTTGGATATTTTTTCGAATCACAGTGGGAAGCCACTGGAGAGTTTTAAGCATGGATGTGATAGAATTGTATTTGCACCTTAAAAAGATCAGTCAGGTTATCATATGGGGAATGGGGGCAAGAGAGGACACAGGGAGGCCAATCAGGAGATTGTCGCAGCCACTGGGGGAGATTAGCTTTGGGCTGTGGTCGTGCAGTCCTGGAGACAGTGAGAAGTTGCAGATACGGTGTGTATTTTGGTGGAAGCACTGGCAGGACTTGCTAATGATCAGATGAGGGAAGAGAGGGAAAAAGAGGTCAGCGATGACCCCCACACTAGGTTTTGACCTTAGCAACTGTATGCGTGGTCACATTTCTGAGATGACAGGGAGTTGGTTTGTGGTGAGGAGGTGTGGGGGTAGGGGGGACTTTGATTCAAGTGTTCTGTTTTGAGAATGTTAAGTTTAAAATACCTATTCAACATCCAAGTCAAACGATCACAAATAAGCAGGTAAACACAGAGGTTTGGATCCCAGAGAAGAGACAAATTCTGAAGATAGAGTTTTGGAAGACTTAAAACCATGCCACCAAATGTAGGGGAAAGTGTGTAAATAGAGGAGAGGGCCTAAATTGAGCATAAGGACACTCTAACAGTTAGAAATAGGACCAAGGAAGAGCCTTCAAAGGAGTATGGAAATGGGGAGATACTTGCCAAAGGGGGTACTGAGTTTGTTTGGGGTGATGAAAAGCTTGTAGAAATAGTGGTGATGGTTGTACAACATGGTGAATGGAATTAATGTCACTGAATTGTACACTTAAAAACTGCTAAAATGGCACATTTTCTGTAATTACGTTTTCCTCAATAAGGTTTCTAAAAAGAAGAGAGAAAGGATGGGAAGTAATAGTGAAAGAGGTCGGTGGACAAGTACATGGTATCACAGAAACCCAGAGAATGGAGTGTTTCAGTAATGAGGAAATCTTTCATTACTGTGCCAAATGCTGCCAGAGTTGAGTAAGACAGGGACAGAGAACTGACTGTTGATTTGGCAAGACTGTTGGTTATTGGTGACGCTGATACACACCATTTCAATAAAACGTGAAAATGTGAGTTGAGTTGGAATGGGTTGAGGAGAGGACAAGGGTTGAGAAAGTGAAGACAGGAAGTATTGAGATTTTGACAGTGATAGAATGCAAAGATAAGGGGTGGTTTGTGGAGAAGATCAAAGCATCAGAACCAGTTGCCATTACGTTGGTTCTGACTCATGGCAACCCCATGTGTGTCAGAGCAGAACTGTGCTCCATCGGGTTTTCAGTGGCTGATTTTTTGGAAGTAGATCGCCAGGCCATTTTTCCAAGGCACCTTTGGGTGGATTTGAACTGCTGAACTTTTGGTTAGCAGCCAAGTGCATTATCTGTTTTCACCTCCCAGGGACAGGAAGTATTGAGAGTTTTGACAGTGAGAAAATGAAAAAATATGGTGTGGTTTGTGAAGGGGATCATACGATCAAGAGAGGGCCATTTATTTTATAAATAGAAGATGTTTAGGCATGTTGGGATGTCAGTGGGAATGATTCAGTAGAAAGGACAGATATGAAGTCCTCAGGTCAGCAAGAGAGGATGGGACCCAGAACGCCAGTGAGAGGACCAGCAGAATCCACAGGTACAGGCGCAGGCAGGTGGGTGGGATTTGGTAGTCGTAAGAGGAGGGCTTTTCCATTGTAAAAATACTACTGTGCTATAGTATGATTTTCTGTTTACCTCTCTTTATCCTCCACTAGATAATTCCTTGAGGGCGAGGACCATGATTTGTCCACCTGAATCTTAAGCTCCTAACACAGGGTTTGCTGTATAAAAGGCTCGCCTATACATTTATTTAAATTATTTTTCCCAAATTTTTTAAATTCATAGTCTACAATGAACACTACTGCTTTTATAATTTGAAAAAGTTAACTTACAAAAATTGATGATCTCCAATCCTAATAATAATTGAAATTTTCCAAGATGTTAAACTTTGATATTCTCCCTTTTTAAAGTCATAGTTCAAAATCCTGAATGCCAGAACACAGTATACAGGGAAGAGGTGTGATATAAAATTATATTACAGTGTGATTTCAGGTACGTACATGAGACATGAAAAAAAAAGACAAAAGTTTCTCTACTATAAAAATGTTAACAAAATATAAAAATAAAAAATTTTATGCAGAGAACTTATTATCTCTAGGTAGTGGGATTACAGGTTATTAAATTTTCTTTGTTACGTTCTGTAGTTAGTTAAGATTTCTTTATAATCAGAAAAATATTGAATAGAGTCATAACTCCACTATTCCAGCCTGACTCAAAATCCTGTATTTATGTTGTTTGTTATCTTGCAGTTCTAGAGATGCCAGAGGTTGAACATAATGGTTTCATTTGTTCTGGGCCTCAGTTTCCTATCTGGAAAACGGGATGGGAATAGCATCCACCTCATAG
>NW_004443954.1:6330996-6331845 GCF_000243295.1 Trichechus manatus latirostris
AAGCTATGAAGAAAGTAGCCTGGATAGGATTTGGGAATGTTTTCAAGGTTGCGGGTAGGGAAGCAAGAATCTTAGTTTTCTGGCTTGAGCAGCAAGGTGTTATTCACTGAGATAGAAAACCCATGGAAAGGATCAGGTTTTGGAAGGAAGGTGCCGAATCCGGTTTTGAGAGGTTGAATTTGAAATACGTGTAGGACATGCAAGTGGCGTCCAGTGGGCAGTTGTACGTGCAGGTCTGAAGCTCAGGAGAGAGAACTGAGCTTAAAATTGGTTGAGATTCCCAAGGAAGAAATCTGCCCCCGCTTGCTGAAGAAGAAAAATTATCCCAGAGCGGGGATCCCGCTGTGAAATTTTAGTTTGGAAACCCAGACTTCTAACGTATATTGAAGAGTCCCGATTTGGAAAATTAAACGACAATTAAGACAAAAGTGGTCGTTTTTAGTATCAGTTAGAAGACTGATACTAATCTGTCCAAGAAACTTTCTTCTTAGTTTTGCAGTAAACTCTTCATTCTGTAGGAGGAAGCAATGGGGAGGTAGTGTGGTAGGAGGAATAGAGAAAGCTTCAGAGTGGGAGAGACCGGGGTTCAATCCCTGCTCCCTTACTAATGTGTGGCCTTAGCACAGTCAACCCCCACAAGCTTGAGCAACGGGAACAAGGAGGCTGTGAGGGTTAAAAGAGATAACAGAATCTGGAGTCCCCAGCCCAGTGCCTGCCACTTGGGGATGCCACCACAAACGGTAGCCCCTTTCCCGTCTTGTTACGTAGATATGCCACTTCAGCTTTCAAATAAACTGTTGGATTGCTGTCCGTTTGTTTAAAAATGCTGTGAAATTGACCTGCTGGTGT
>NW_004443954.1:6332599-6333710 GCF_000243295.1 Trichechus manatus latirostris
AATTGTATGTTTTAAACACATATTATTCATTCAGTACTACTGGACTTGGAGCTGAGATGTTTCTATTAAGCAAAAAATAAGTAGCTTAGAAAATTAACAGTTGAAAGATAAAATGTTTAAGCATGTATGTAATAAGAACATGTTAGAGATGTGGTAAAATAAGAATATTTTCCCCTTTTAAAGTAGTAATTATAATATTTGTTGTTGTTAGTGACCATCCAGTCAGCTCTAACACATAGTGACCTTACACAGAACAGAACAAAACATTACCTGGTCCTGCTTCGCCGTCACCATCATTGATACATTGAGTCCATTGTTCTGGCTGTTGCGTAGCGCCTTCTGACGAGGGGCTCATCTTCAGCACCATATTGGACAATATTCTATTGGGATACATAAGGTTTTCATTGACTGATTTTTGAAGTCGATCACCAGGCCTTTCTCCTCATCTGCCTTAGTCTGGAAGCTCCGCTGAAACCTGTCCACCACGGATGACCCTCCTAGTATTTGAAACAGCAGTGACATAACTTCTGTCGTCCTAGCAACATGCAGACCACCACAGTATGACAAACTGACAGACAGGTGGTGGAACTGTAATATTTACTTTCTTTAAAAAGAAAAAGATCTGAATTTTAAATAGCGAAAATCATCCTACTTATAATCACATACCTATTTAAATTTTCTTAAGTAGAAATCATAATTGGCCAAAGCTTTATGCCAAAGGACAAGAAGGGCTTTTCCAAAAATCTGAGGTAAAATTTAAAACTTTAAGATGAGGTGAGAAAGAAAGGAATTGTTTTTAGAGATAATGGTAACAAGGTGAAGATATCCCTGTTCTCAAGTAGCTTCCGTTTGGTGGGGATGCCAATAAGTAAAGTAACAGTGAGTTTGGAAGCCTTTGCCGAGTACTCAGGAAGGGCAGCCAGCCCTTCGTGAGACTGATGTCAAAAGTACCACTCGAAGGATTAACAGGAACCCACAAAGCTGAATGGGGTGGGCTTTAGAGAAGAGTGTTCTAAGCAGAAGGTATAGAATGAACAAGGCTCAGAGAGCTGAGGGATTAAAAATATCAGTAAGGAAAATATAATAAATACAGACTAAGTAGATAAATGGA
>NW_004443954.1:6333916-6338186 GCF_000243295.1 Trichechus manatus latirostris
GTGGAGGAGAAAAGTCGGTTACAAGCAGCATGTACCTGGTTTTACCCACTTTCTGTGTGTCTCCCCTACTAGAATGTAAGTTCTGTGAAAAACTCGAGGAACTTTGGATAAATGGGTGAGTGAGTGGGAGGGGAGGAAGGACGATGGAAGGATGTCAACAGTGGTTACTTCAGGGATGGAATTGAGAATTCATACATATATATATGTATTCTGTATGGTATAAACTTTACCTGTGAGTATGTATCATTTTTATAATCAGAAAAAAAACAGTTATTTTCACAAAACTACTTTTTAATACTTCACTGACAAAATGTAATGACCTAATTAGTTAACTCCTGGTTGGATCACTGATTCTTTTGTAACTAAATTCTGCAAATCGGAGAATCTGAAAGGCTTCATTCTGCATTGTCTATGTGCTTGGTCCCGTGTTAGAAAATAAATAGGAAGAAAAAGATATAGAAAAGGGTCTCTTCTTTCAAAGAGTTTATCTTCTGGTGGGGCACACAGAGTTAGCTGGGTAAGCCTTCATTTCCTTCTCCATCCAATGCAGAGCTGTAGAGAGGACTGGAAATAACATGTAAGACATGTGGCCTGACACGTAGTAGGCTTCCAGTGATTGTAGCTACTGTTCTGCAGACAGTGGACGGAGAGAAGAATGAGTAAAAGCTAACAGGAACATTGCCTTGAAGGTGGAGAAAGGGACGAGAAGGCATTCCATCAAGGAGCAGACACAACTAGCAAAGAGGACCTGGTGACGGGAGAGTGGGGGCCATGCCAGTGAGGCTCGCCTGGTGGGAGACTAGCCTGGCTCGTGATGGGATGTGAGTGCTAGATGATAAGGCTAGGCTCCTTATAGAGGCCCTGCAGTGCTCAACTACGGGGTGTAAGCTTGTCCAATGCACAAGCACATATTAAGTTTTCCAATTTAATCTTTCTAAAGCATTTGTAATGCACCTTCTGGTTAAAAAGCAGAGACAGACAGACAGACAGAGACAGAAAGGAAATGCATTACCTGCCCTCAGGAAGTTCCTATTCCATGTAGGTAGAGCAAAACCTACTTCAGAAAACTGTGTCTGAAAATGGTTACAGGGTGTATTGAAAGAAGGGCTAGAAGCATGATGAATTCCATTTTCCATTCTCATAGTTCTGCAAGAATCCTAATACTTTCTCTGAGAGAAAATTACATAGTGAGACTCACCTATGCCATTTCTCCCAGTCCTTCCTTGTGTTTAAAGAGCCTTAATGGCAAGACCGGCATCTCATTTATTTTTGTATGCTAGGTGCCTAGTACAGTGCCTGGTATAGAATTAGGTGCTCAGCTACTGTTAGTCAAATGCATGAGAAAATGAATGAAACAATACCGAACATGTGTCCTCTGTATTTTCTAGTGATACTGCCACAGTGACTGGCTAACATGTATAATGATACTAGATTAATGATACGTAGTATTTTTCTGAATAATATGTAAACAACCAAAACATGATCATTTGTAGTTCTAAGTATTTATTTATAGGAGGAGGGTGGTTTGATAGGAATGGAGGCTATGAGTGTAGACATTTTTCCTCAGTATTCCTTCCAGGCACCCAACTCGCCTTCCCCTGTTGACACCTAATGAATTGGGCAGGCCAAGGCTCCCCATATAGAAGAAATCTGTCTTCATAGGGCAGTTCATACAAGGGGGTGGTGGTTAATTGCTGTCTAGTTGCTCTGACTCATGGCGACCTTATGTGAAACAGAACAAAATGCTGCCCGGTCTTGTATTATCTTCATGATCCTCGCTATGTTTGAGTCCATTGTTGTGCCTGTTGTATACCGCCTTCCAGCCTAGGAGGCTCATTGTCCAGCACTATATTGGACAGTATTTTGTTGTGATCCATAAGCTTTTTATTGGCTAATTTTTGGAATCAGATTGCCAGGCCTTTCTTCCTAGTCTGTCTTGGGCTGAAAGCTCCACTGAAACCTGCCCACCATGAGTGACCCTGCTGGTATTTGAAACCAGTGGCCTAGCTCCCAGCATCATAGCAATATGCAAGCCACCACAGTATGACAAACTGACAGACGGGATGGTGGTCACACCAGAGAAATGGAGTTAAGTAACTTTCCTGTACCTGAAATCTTTGTCTTATAAAAAAGCATTCAAACGGGATGATTTTCTGTGGTGGAATTTCAGACCCACTGATACTTGGAATAGAAGAGAGAACTTTTTGAGTCAAAAGTGCCCCTCCAAGTCCTCCCTCCCTGCAGGGGGCTGAGAGTGAGGGAAGGTGGTGATGGAGCCTTCCTGCAGCTCACGGGGAACCCTTTTTTCAAAGTGCCTACGTCCGGTCCTGCATATTTTCTTTCCTCTCTGGAGTCAGTAATAACTATATGGCAGAGAAAATCAGCCTGTAGAATTTTTATGAATGCATTAACTATGGATATTTTTGAGCCCGCTTTATTCTGAGCTATAAATTGTTTTATACAAAGCTGAATGTTTTTTACTATTACAAAGTTATCTGGCTGTATGATATAAGTTAACGAAAATTGATAAATCAGTGTCTTTTTAAAACTTTCAAACCTCCTCTAAGAAAGAGGCACTTAAAAGATAGATTATATGGTTTGTTGTTAAATAAAGAAGATACATCTATAGATATGAAATGATGATATGCTGGAATTTACATTTGTTGCAAATACTTAGTTTTAGAAAGAGTAAAAAATTGCTCCAGACAAAAAAGTGATTGTCTTAAAATATGACATATTTGATACTACAATTTGTAGTTCATTGTTTTATATATGAACAAAACAGAACTACTTCAGCGTAAATTGAAGCTTCTAGGTAAGTGTGTTGTAAATAAATTTGTATGGAGTTTGTTGTTTTTAAACGGCAATGAGGGTTAAAAGAAAGTGATTGCAGAAAAAGGCAGAAAGGTTTCCTGGCTTGGATATTTTTCCATGCTTCTGGCAATAAGTTTGCAATAAAAAAAGAATGATTTTTATGAGAAAGTGATTATTCATAGTGAGACTAGAGTTGATGTCACTATGAAAAATTCTTTAGTAGACACTGTCAGCAGGAATAATAGATCTAAAAGAAAGGCAAACGGAGTTACAAAGAAGACTGAGTGTTGCCAGTGACAAATTATGTTTGCAAAAATGATGAGCAAACCCCCTAAAAATGGAGAAATCAGTTCAGCAGTAAATCAAAGGTTTAGTCTTAAGAGTAGTTCTGCCTTGAGAGTGACATTTATATGTTAGATAGGTGCTGCTTTTTTAATGTCTGAATAAAAATTATTTTGTGCATTAATTCAGCCTTTAATATTTTATTTCAAGCTATATAGTTGGGTATAAACCTTTTGTAAGGAGCCCTGGTGATACAATCTGCTAAGCACCCAGCTGCTCACCGAAAAGTGGGCAGTTTGAACCCACCCAGTGGCTCCACTGGAGAAAGACCTGGCGCTCTGCGTCTGTAAAGATTGCAGCCAAGGAAACTCTGTGGGGCAGCTCTGCTCTGCCCCGTGGGTCGCTATGAGTTGAAATCCACTCAGTGGCACCCAACGACAAGAGGCCTTTTGTGTATATTATCACGTCATGGGAGTATAGAATTCACTGAAATACCTCGTGCTACTGGACAAAACAAATTAAACCATGAAAGATGGATTCTGTCCTACTAGATATTAAGTTTTACTTTTAAAAAAAAAAAACTGAAGAAAATTTCAAGTATTGATATCATTGGATCATTGAATCAAATGTAATATATGACATATTTATCAATCTATTAGAGACACAGTCTTGAACAATTTTAAATAAATCCATTTTGTTTTAGAGCTGGTTTTTGATTTTGTCTGGCTTTCATTAGTAAAGCTTCATTTTCCTCACCCAACGATAGTGTGAATAAAGACAAATGTATATTTAGTACATAGAGGGTCAGGGAAAAAGAGGATGACCCTCACCAGGACAGAGTGACACAGTGGCTACAACAGTGGGCTCAAACGGCAAGGATTGTGAGGCTGGCATGGGACCAGGCAGTGTTCCGTTCTGTTGTACATGGGGTCGCTGTCAGTCAGAAGTGACTCAGTGGCACCTAACAACAACAACATATTTAATATGATCGTGTGCTAAAGAAGGTATTCATGGTAAGAACCAAGGAACTCCAAGCAGAGTGAATCTTACATATCATATTTCTTAACACTGTACTAAGAACAAACTATCTTCATATAATTACATTGGGATTCTGTAAGTGACCTGCCAGTAATATTTTGTTTTAATTAGTATATTTTAAAATGAATTACTATAA